>NC_134407.1:132967256-133267256 GCF_038048845.1 Mixophyes fleayi
AATCCCGCCATCGGATCTCGCGAGACTCGGATTGGATAAATTCCCTGCTTGCTGCCGCCATCTTCAGTCGGGCATTGATCAGGGAAGCGGGAGGTTGGGTTTTTAGTGGTGCTGTGTCCTGTCACTCTGTCCTGCTGAGTCCAGTGGTGCTTTGTCCTGTGCTCTGTCCTGCTGAGTCCAGTGGTGCTGTGTCCTGTGCTCTGTCCTGCTGAGTCCAGTGGTGCTGTGTCCTGTGCTCTGTCCTGCTAAGTCCATTGTTATAAAAAAAATTATAAAAAAATTATAATTTTTTTTTATAAAAGAATTATAAAAAAAGTAAAAAAAAAATTCTACTGCAATATCTAACTACGTTCACTGTTCCTGCAGTCCAGAAACATTAGTACTGCAATATTAAACTACGTTCACTTTTCCTGCAGTCCAGAAATATTAGTACTGTTCCTGCAGTCCAGAAATATTAGTACTGCAATATTAAACTACGTTCACTGTTCCTGCAGTACAGAAATATTATTACTTGGATATTAAACTACGTTCACTGTTCCTGCAGTCCAGAAATATTATTACTGCAATATTAAACTACGTTCACTGTTCCTGCTGTACCAAAAAAAATAGGTACTGCAATCTCAAACTACGTTCACTGTTCCTGCTGTACCAAAAAATAGGTACTGCAATGATTACAAACAATATTGTGAGGTGTGAGGTGTTGAGAATATACTGGAAATTAGTGGAAATGAATGTTATTGAGGTTAATAATAGTGTAGGAGTGAAAAAAAACCAAAAATATGGATTTTAGCACTTTTTATGCTTTTTTTAAAAAAAATCAGAACCCAAAATCAGAACCAAAACCTTTAGTGGGGTGTTTTGGCAAAACCAATCAGAACCCAAAACCTCAAGCTAATCAGAACCCAAAACACGAAAAGTGCCCGGTGCACACCCCTAATATATACTGTGTGTGTATTGCTATTTTATTTGTGTTGATGGTGGGGCAATTTAATTTAATAGTGGGGCCTATGAAGTTAACATGGTGTGATTGGACCTTTCATTTATTACTGGGGTGGTTTCTGATCTATTAATTGAATGTAGCGCTGTTTGGGGAAAATGAGGTCTATTTATTTAAAGTGATTCTGAATTATTTAATGCCTGGGATGGTTGTGGGAAATGGTTATATTTATTAAACGTAAATGCTATTTAATTTATTGCTGGGGCTGTTTGGAGGGAGGGAAATAGGTTTATTTTTTAAATGGGAATTCTATTAAATTTACTGTCAGTGTTAGTTGGAGGGAAATAGGTCTATTTATCAAATGTAGATACTATTATTGGTTGGAGTTTTGTAAATTTCATGTACCCATTTCTTTCTCCAAATAGGGCCTCCAATATTCCAGGATCCAGACAAGCAGCAAATGAGCTAAAGAAAATTGCAGCCACAAGTGGTGACAGTGACAAGAACAGGTAGGAGAGAGCAAGACAGTCTGCCAACTGTCCTGAATCTAGAGGGGCAGTCCTGAATTTGGGTGACTGTCTTGCTTAGGACAGTTGTGAGGTATGTCCCGCTTCACCGTGTACTGCTCGTGAAGACAGAACTGTGTACACCTAACAGTAGTGCACACAGTATTGCCTAATAGCTTATTTGTACACTGAAATTTAAAGTTGATATTTGTGTGCTACATGAAAAAACACTCATTATTTAACTTATGTGCAAAACAGAATACTAATTTGCACCCCTTGCATTGTAACATGGTTTTGTCCAGGAGACTGAAATAAGAAGTTTCTCAAGTTAAGATCATTAATGAATCAGGCCCCTAGTCTCTAGAACATAACAATTATGGAACAGGTTTGATCTTAATGACATCATTACAGGATTTATACTGCGTTTATTGCACTAAGCAGTGACCTAAAAAGGAGAATCCCCCAACTATATAGTGTACAACAGGTTGTAACCATTCCCCTGTAAGATAATAATGGAGCCAGCGATGTACACAACACCTGTGTATGAGGAAAGGATTCCTGAAAACCTGGCCCACTGTGAGTACTGGTAAGAACATCGAAGAGATAACAATTTATACCAATGCAGGATCCTGAAACCAATTAATACATTGGTTCCTTAATATAGCATATTTATTAAATAATACACTATCTGGAAGAATAGTTTAGTTTTACTGTAATACATAGGGATTTTATTATAACAAACAAAATACCCCAGTGAGTGCCTCCTGTGTGTTTTCTGCCAAAACAGAAAAGCTCAATCCAAATGCCAGGGATCCCTGTAGCATTCGGCGACCATCCACACTCTCCACTGGAACTTATCAAATCTCACTTCCACCCTTATCTCTTGTGCAAAATAAAAACAAGATAATCAACAGATTAAATTGGGTATTTAAACTTTTCTGTACATTTATTCATTAAAAACACTGGCCTTCTCATGTGTAAAAACGGTTTAAAAAAACAATTAAAACGATATGATGTGCTTTGGAATGATAATCGTTGCAGCATACACACTTATGCGATATCAAGCCGAATGGTCGTTGATTGGCCCGATAATTAGCTGAAAACACTGTAGTGTGTACTCAGCCATAGGGGTTCTGCATTACCCTCCAGTTCTATCACTGCACCACAAAGAAACCAGGCCTGTCAACACAACTGGAGTCTACAGATAGGGAGTTAGATTTATAAAAGGACTGGGAAAGTGACCAGTGCTCAGCACTATATTTATAAATAAACCACTCCTTATACAAACACCTAGAAACATGTTACAGTGGAAGTAAAATCATAAAACTATGATGGTCTCACTATAGTTGTGGGACCAACAAAAAGTTAAAAAGAATAAAACAGACTTTTGCCAAGATAAACCATGCTGGGAACACAGTCACCCTAACAGGGCCATCTCTTCCATTGGGCACAATGGGCAGGTGCCCGGGGCCCCTTCCGAGGCAGCGCTGAAAAAAAAAAATCCTGCAAAAAAAAAAAGAAAATACTTACCTTGCGGTCAGCTGGCGATCCGGCTCCCTCCCTGGTCTCCTCCTCCGTGCGGCGCTCGCAGTGCATGTCGGGCGTGACGTCATCACACCCAACATCCATTGCGGAGCGCAGCACGGAGGAGTCCCCTGCGCGAAAACAACTATAATCAGCAGGCAGCAGCAGTGACTCGGAAGAAAAGTGAAGAGGATCGCATCGGAGATTAAGCCGATTAAAAGGTAAGTTAAGGGGTTTTTTTTTTTTATCATTTCAAGGGACGCTGACGGCTGACCAGTGCATAAAAAAATGGGATATATATATATATATGTATATATATATATATATATATATATATATATATATAAATGTATATATATATATATATATATATATATATATATCACTTTTTTTTACACACACATTATATATACATATATATATATATATATATATATATATATATATATATATATAAGCACTCTCTTTTTTTTATACGTGTATATATATATATATATATATATATATATATATATATATATATATATATATAGGGGCCCCGATGCACTGCTTTGCCCGGGGGCCCATAATGTTGTTAAGATGGCCCTGCACCCTAAACCACTTACCGTGGGTGGTGTCTCTGTTCGGGGTATAAATAAAACACTTCCCTAATCCCAGAGCCGTAATTTAAACTTTTAGTGCCTGGGCCAATAAGGAACTGCCGCCGCCCCTAGCCCTCAATTTTAACCAAATAAGTGTAAAATATTCATAAACCGCGCCCCCTTCAGCGTTGGGCTCTGGGCGGTCGCCCCTATCGCACAGCCCTAGTTACGGCCCTGCCTAATCCACCATTGTAAATTTGGCTGAGAGAGTAGTGCCTCTTGCCACTGTTGCAGTTGAGTTGCTAATGCCATTTCGGGGTAAATAAATAAAAGGCCCCTCACCTTCAAGTGACGCCTGGCTAAAGAAACTCCATACAGAAAAATGTCACCCACCAGCCTTGAGAAATCTATTTCACACTCATGGTTGTGTCTCTGATTGGGGGTATTCCTGGTTTGTGACTGGTCTTTGTGTGTCAAGGTATGCTATCTAGTGAGCCACATATTGTATGCCTTATTGCATACAGGCAATAACCTTTTATAGCACACAGAATTTTAAACTAACTTTAAAGATGAAAAAAACCAAACCTTCATTTTTTTTATCTAGCCGTAATTTTGATCGCCCAGATCCTTTCTGGCATCTACAGTCATTGTAATAATAAACTAAATACCACAATCATGTTTGTTATACTAACTCACAAAATTATCACACAATCCTCTCCAAGAAAACAAGCAATAATAGTTATTTGGGAAGAGTCATGTTCATATCAATGCAGGTTGAACATTTGTAAACCTGTCAATTTTCTGTCCATGATGAGAAAACTGCCTTTATATTTGCAAAGAATGAAATGCTAATTCATTATTTGACCGAAAACCCTCTAAAATCATGTGTGTATAGCCTAAGGAGTTGAGGGTTCTTGTGTTTTGATATACCATGACATCTGGGCTTCAAATGTTACCATTTTTAAAAGCACTTAATGCCAGTAATTAGCAAGGATTCAGTTACTGTGTTACTATGGAAGCACAGTGACAGAATGGTGGTCAGTGAATGTGGCTTTATGCCAAGGGCTATGTAGGTGGAGTCAGATAATACTGGGTAGTGTGGTACCAGCTACACTAACCATCCTCTCACCTTATTAGGTTCAGTCCCAGGGGAAACACAACCTGGCTGAAATAACCCTTTGAAAGGAGAAAGCATATGGAGGAACAGATTGATACCCTCAGACATCAGGTTGATACCTATCTATCCTTTTCTTCAGTATTGTGCTGCAAGCAGATTATCTGGGATACATATCACGAACGGCCGAGCTGTTCCTATTTGTCAGAGGTGATGATCATAACCCTGCTCATGCTAAGTCCTCCCAAAACCTTGTGCTGTGCCTGTGACTAAAGGAATGAAGAGACAGTAAAATAATATTTCTCCATTTCTCTCTCTACTACTATAATCATCAGTCCCTGCTGGTAAGATGCTTGAGGTAATATGGAGAAATGTTAATATCTAAAGCTTTCATTTTGTCAGCAGCCAGTTAACCTACTAGTATGTTTTTGGAGTGTGGGAGGAAACCAGGGCACACGGAGGAAACCCACACAAACACGGGGAGAACATACAAACTCCACACAGATAAGGCCATGCTCTGGTTTATGGTTACACCTACCCTGCTCCACGACAAAACAATACCTGACACTGGAATCAACTAATAAGATAATTTCTAATCAAAAGCCTGAACTATGTTTATATCCCTTTTCTCTTGAGTGCCTGGCTCACTAAACAGCTATATCACACTGAGTAGGCTCTTAGAAGATCAAGACTATTATATCAACTGAAGTTCACCTATTAGTTGTGTTCTGCTTTCAGTTATTAGGGAAAGCATCCCTTATCAGTACAATATAATCATTGGCAGAGCGCAGGGAGCGGGCGGGAGTGTGAATGGAGAGGAGGTTAGAGATATAAGGGGCAGTAGAGTGGGAGAGAGCCTTGCAAGTGGTGGTGAGGAGTTTGAAAAGAATATGGAGGTAAAGATCTAATAAACTCTAAATATGTTTATAGACATAGATACAACTGAGCTTGTGGATATCTGTCTATTGTAATGATTGGTGCGTGTGACTCGGACAGACTAACAAATAACCCAGAAACCTGTGAGGATAATTTCTTCTATATCTGCTAACCAGGGAGACTTCCTAAAGTCTGTTTAATAACCTCAATATTACTAACCTCAATATATAAGATTATTTACTCTGCATATACTGGGACTTTCTGCTATATGTATATATGATGTGTGCTACTATTTGGTAAAATGTCAACATTTTATGTTTTTATTAGGAAATTTTAGAATAAAATTGTGTGTTTTTATTATTGACTGAGCCATTTCCTCTGTTTTTAAATAAAAGTAGCCATGGTTAATTAAGGTGTTTTGTAATACATACTATATATGGTTATTCAATAAATATAAATAAATCAATATCCAGTTTTCAGTTTTCAGTTTTCCAGTTTGTATGTTTCTACAAGTGTATACAATGAAAACTTTAATTGTCCAGTAATGATTACAGTAGAGAGTCCACTGCTTGTACAGGAGGTGTTATTTTACCTGCTGGAACAGGGTGTTTATAGGGTCAGGTAAAGTCAGGAAGGGGGAATGGAGGCTGATGCAGTGAGGTAAGGAATATCAGAATAAGGTTGGGTGCAGTACAGAAGTGTTTCGTAGATGGAGTGTAATATCTAAATCATAGACACCTCATCTTTTTGGTCCTGCTGCAATCTCAGATATAACCTCAATCCTGAAATCCATATTCCCTGGTTTGTTCCATAACTATTGACAGATTTAGTAGCTTCCCAGGACAGTCTCTCAGTTATGATGCACCACCTCATGCTCCTAAGTTGGCTCTTGTAAGAGTATGGCGTAGGAAATGCTTCCAGTAACTTAAGCCAACAAGAAGAAACGGCTACTAGGGACAGGCCATACCTGGTAGAAGTGTGTAGTGCTAGTTACAGCAGATAATGCTCACACTCTATGCATTAAACAAACAAAGGGTTAACTTTGCACACCCTGAGGATATGTCACACAAGACATTTCCCACTCATTCTGTCCTACCTGCCTGCAGTGGCGGATCCAGGGGGGGGGGGGATCGGTGCGATCGCCCCCCCTACCAGGGGCTTGCTGCCGACAGCTGCACACTGTGCAGGTCCGTTCAGCAGGGACAGTATGCTGCCCGGCTGCTCTGATTGTGTTTTAAACACAATCAGAGCAGCGGGGCAGCACACTTTCACTGCTGAACGGACCTGCACATACTGTGAAAGGGGGCGGGGCCTAAATCGCGCCCCCTAAAATCGCCCCGGGTAGGGCAAATGTCTGGGTCCGCCCCTGCCTGCCTGTCTCAGCCATGGCTATCAGTGAACTGTAACAATGTTTCATCTTAGCTGGCTGATATGATTATTAGTTAATTTAGCATTGATTTCTGTATTTGCTTTGCGACATCCATTCTACATCCCTGTTTTTGTATAGCTGCATATAATAGCCATGTCCATTAAAAGACAGTTTTCTTTTTTATGTCAGCACTCGGAGCAAAGAGAGAATGTTGACATCAAGAAGCGACTTTACGAGTTACCACAGACTCCAGTGCACAGATAAACATTCCAAGTACCTTTATTTGTAGTTTCTGGGCTTTGATGCGAGCACGTCTGAACCTCTAGGTGTCAATGTACATCTCACATATACATGGCAATTTCGTCTATTGACGACACATGCAATGAATACAGCTTCTCAATGGCATTCCATGTTACAAGTTCATCAATGAACTTGCATGGACTGTCCTGACCAGCATTTATGTTACATTTACACACCCCAGACAAGTAGAGGTGCCCCAGGTGGATAGCACTGTTTCAGTATGAAAACTAGTAAAAGCTGAATGCATTAGAATGTTCCAACAGGGAAAGAGGTCTGAAAATAAACTGTTCACTTTGAGATGTTTTACAAGAGCACAGTGTTTATAGTGCAGTGTGTACAACAAGACATCTACCTCACCTGTGCAGCCAGACCTGCTTCTTGTCACAGACACTTCACTTATTAAAAAAGGATGTATCCCAAGGATGGAATCACTACATCGCGCTATGTTAAGTTTATCAGACACAAATTGGTCTCTCTCTGTCCAAAGATTGTGAACTGATTAATAAAGTTATTCCACCAATGGCCATCTCCATTGTACCATCTTGTGGCTCGCCTCGGGTCAGGTCTACTGACATACTTGCAAACAACCTGTCTCAGCCATCAAACTTTTTATTTAACCTCATCTACAAAGGGATGGGACTTTTAGCCACCCCAGTGATTTAAAAAGTTTAAGCATTGCAATAATTGATAGTTGCTTAAATGAATCTATTCCCAGACAATTATTTGCCATGGTTCTAATCACAAACTAAATCATATGTATAATGGATATTAAAAGTCTACACACCAGGATTTAAGTGGCCAACATATGTTTGTGATGTAAAGTCTTAAATTAAGTTCATCATGTCAGACCGTTTTCAACCATGTGAATTTGCAATCAACAAAATTCAACAAAACCAACAATTTCAATAGGGGTGTGTAAACTTTTTATATCCTTATATGGATCAGGCTCCATATGAATCAGTCAGTCTCAAATAAAGTGTACCTATCACCTGTTTATAGAGCTAGTAACGCCACTATCTAACATTAATATATGTGAAAAGTTGTGTATTACTGAGCTGAATAACATACAATAAATAACTGGAGATTTTCTACTTCTATAAATATGTCCACCGCGCGCTCTCTCTGCTCTGCATCTGGTTGCCATAGTAGGATGGAGGTGCTTCCCTAACCAAACAAGCATACAGTGGCTGACAGCTTTACAGAAATGCATTGTGTGGATTGGTTGACTAATATACTGTAATTGGGCCAGTGATGTCACTGGTTCTTAGGCTCAGATTTTATACCCATATGAGATCCCACCATAACACAAAATTTGGACCCAAACTATCTCTCAAATTACTGCCCCATCTCTCAGCTCCCATGCCCATTTCTATTTCTGTTGACAACACGACAATAAATCCCACCCTGCAAGCTCGCTGCCTAGGTCCTTGACTCGCAACTATCCTTTGTTCCCCACAGTAACTCTATATTTACATCATGCTGCATATATCTAAACAACATTTCCAGAATACGTACTTATCTCACACAAGACACTGCAAAAACTTTAATTCATGCACTCATCATCTCCCGCATTGACTATTGTAATTCCCTCCTTACTGGTCTTCCCAAAATCCTACAATCTATTTTGCACACAGCGGCCAGATTGATTTTCCTTGCAAATCATTTTTCCTCTGCTGAATTACTCAGTCTCTACATTGTTTGCCTGTTTTTCAAAGAATCCAATATAAAATTTTTCTACTAACATACAAGGCCATCAACAAAATTGCACCGACATACATCTCCTCACTTGTCTCAAAATATATCCCATCTCGACACCTCCATTCTGCACAAGATCTGCGTCTCTCTTCCACTCTCATCAGTTCCTCCCATTCTCGGTTACAGGACTTTTTTCGTGCTGCACCCACTTTGTGGAATTCCCTCCCTCGCACAGTAAGACTTTCCTCTTGTCTTCAAACCTTCAAGCGTTCTCTGAAAACACCTCTTCAGACAAGCTTATAATATTTCTTTACCACCCTCTTAATATCCCTAGATTACCCTATTACCACCCTCTACACAGCTAACACATATCAACAACCCTCTGACCAAGATAGTTGTGTGACTGAGCATACAGCCCACTAAATACTTTGTAACCCTTGCATTCTGGCTGAGCAAATATCAAACCATTGTCCCATAGATTGGCAGCACACTCTCCCTGCCTGTCTCTGTTGAACGGACCTGCACATAGTGTGCAGCCGTTGTCAGCAAGACCCTGCTAGGATCCGCCACTGTAGCAACGGGGCCCATGCTGATAATGGGGCCCACTACCGCCACTGCCAGTGTCCATTAAATAAAAATAAAATAATAATTATACTTACCAATCCGACAGCGCCAAGGACCCGACATCCTTCTCCCTGTTCCCTTCTCACTGCATCACACCCAGCATTATCAGTCAGGAACGGCGCAGAGAGGAGCCACAAGCATGAAGAAAGAAGGCAGAAGAGAAAGAGAAGAAAAAAGGCCAAATAAAAGGTAAATAAAGGAACGGAGGCAGCGGTGAAGGGGGCACAGTGTGATATGGAAGTGGGCACAGTATGATGGTGAAGGGGACCATGGACACAGTGTGATACAGAAGGGGCACAGTGTGATGGTGAAGGGGCTAGGGGTACAGTGTTATACAATAGGGCCCAGTGTGATACAGAAGGGGCACATGTTATATATTTATATTTCTTATACTTGAAATTTGAAGTACACAGAACAAAGAGCTACTATATGTTTTTGTTTTTGAGTGCATGCGTGTGTGTGTCTGTGTGTGTTTGTGAAGGGAGGGGGTCCGGGGCCCAAAGAAAATTTTTGCACCTTGGCCCACAACTGGCGAGCTCTGCCTCTGACACACTATACAATTCACTGTCTGCCACTTTAATTCACATTTGGGTGGAATGTCCCTATTAAACCTCAGTCCTTAAAGATCAATTTCCTTTGGGCCCTTGTCGATTTCCACCTGTTGCTGCTGCTCTCGCTTTTCTGCAAAAAGGAAGGTGTGCGATGCAGGTATTGTTGGATTCTCCTTGCTCCAGCTGACCAAGTCTGTTTGTAGACATTGTGTTGGCGCTGGAAGCGTGCAGGACCAAGAGAGGCAACAGTAGGTAATATGTGGGTGGCATGATGGCTAGCATTGTTGCCTCGCAGTACTGTGCTCATGTCTGCGTGGAGTGCTGGGTTCATGAGTTCAATTCTGAACAGGGCCCTATCTGCATGGGTTTCCTCTGGGTTCTTCAAAAACATAATTATACGATAATTGACCATAGTCTATGTTATAAAATGTATACGGAAAGCTCCAATGGAGCAAGGATTAATGTGAATAATTATACATTCTCTGTACAGCGCTGTGTAATATGATTGGCACTATATAAATAAACAATAATAATGGTAGGTGGGTGGAATACGGCGTGACTTTTGGGATAGGCTGGAATTATTTTTTAAAAATACCATATTCTGTTAAAAAAATCCTTATTTATGATCTATAAATGTAAGCAATTATTTATTCTTCTAAATGCCAGGAAGAAGAAAATATTGGCGTGGCCGCTGACATCGTATCTTTCTACAACATAATCTTTGTTGTCTTTGTACACATAATTCCTCCCATAAAGCTGATTAAGCTTTCCTTCTTTTTTTGGTGTGTCCATTGGCCAAACCATTTCGGATTTATTTATTTTTTGTCTGTTTCAGTGCTGAGCCCCTGCAACTTTTTTTAGTAGAATTTTTTAAAAAAATCCAAAGAATAGAAGGTACAGTCTGTTAAAGGCTGTAGTCTGGTGCAGAATCAAATGTTTTGAATCTTTCATTGAAATGTTACAAAACATAACATCAATATCAACTTTCCTGTCAGCAATAAACACAGATGCCAGCACTGAGAATTAAGAATCACTTATTCTGAGTTTTACAAGTGTGTTATTTCCTGCTGACAAAATAGTCCCTGGTGTGTGTGGTATGGAATTTAGACTGTAAGATCCAATGAGACAGCAACTGATGCATGTTAGTCAATATTCTCTGTAAAGTGTTGTTAATATAGTGGCTCTATATAAACAATAATACTACTGAGTGGAAATTACTCGACTATCAAGAATCCAATTCATTAAGGATCTTTACTTGAGAAACTTCTTATTTCAGTCTCTTGGACAAAACCATGTTACAATGCAAGGGGTGCAAATTAGTATTCTGTTTTGCACATAAGTTAAATACTGACTGTTTTTTCATGTATCACACAAATATCAACTTTAAATTTCAGTGTACAAATAAGCTATCACGTATTTGTGTGCTACATGAAAAAACAGTCAGTATTTAACTTATGTGCAAAACAGAAAACTAATTTGCACCCCTATTGAGGAAACTGCAAACCAATCCGACAGAGGGTAGACAAGTCTCCAAGACAGCCACAATGTAAATAAATGAAACGTAAAGAGGCTTTGCCATGGATTATCCATTTTCTACTGTAAATAAAGCTCTGTGGAAACTAGCTGTGCTTGTTGTTGCCAATGCTTATTTTAATTATGAGCTATAACAACAGATGTATTATGGGATATAGAATGAGGACCAGCTGGGGTGTCCATAACAGATGCCAGAGGCAATTGTGCCAATTTATGGATTTGTTTTTGTTGCGTTCCATAAAAATTGTTACCTGCTGAAGGAAGACTATATTGATATAAAATGATCTATGTAAACTTCTCCACTGATTACTTATGATGAGGAAAGTGATCTGTGAGACTGATGGGAGAAATGGCGATAGAGACCTCCTTCATTATTGATTAAGGATTTAAGCAAAATAAGGGTGAATCTGCATGTGTATATAGCATACTTGCCTACCTTTGTATCCGGGAGAGGGCCGTGTCTAGAGGGTGGGTAGGGGACGGGGCACGGTGCCGCAATTCACCGCAGGGCCGGATTAACCATAGGGCTAACTGGGCTACAGCCCAGGGGCCTATGGCATCCAGGGGGCCCTTGAAAGTGCTCAGCAGCAGTATTGATCGGTCAGCCCAATCAGTGTTGCTGAGCACTTTCACTGCGGCCCTTCTCCGGCGAGCTGTAGTCTCCTTACTGAGATCTCGAGGTCTCACTCTCACGAGATCTCCTCAGTAAAGAGCGTACAGCGCGCCGGGGAAGGAGCTAAGTGCCGGGGGGGGGGGGTGCGGGCAGCTCAGATCACGGGGGGGGCCCTCACGGGGGAATGGAGGACCCCTTAGCCCAGGGGCCTCCATTCCCTTAATCCGGCACTGGATGCAGGAGATTTGCCAGCTCTCCCGGGAGTCTGTGAGACCGACCGGAATTTCGGGAGTCTCACGGACATTCCGGGAGAGTTGGCAAGTATGGTATATAGTATTATGTTTAATTGCAGAATTGGTAAATATATTTGTATAAACAGATATAATTTATCATAACTGTAGATATTTAGGTAAACGGATATATTTATTATTGAGCCAAATGCCCTATGGCCAGGCGAAAACGTACGTCCTAACAGTCTAAGCTATCGTCTGCAACAAGATTCGCGGGAGATAAGCTCCCCCATATGCAAAGAAACAAGATACACAAATCCATACACAGCAATCACACTGTATACTCTGAATTGGCCCAGCAGACCCTTTGTAGCTTACTCTATCTTGCTACAGCAGGAGACACTGCACCTAAGCGGAGCTCTCCTCATCAAGGTATAACACCAGCAAGAATAGTGACTCTTGTGAATCAAGCCCTACAGGCTTCACACAGACCAACATGGGCTTACTGCCTCATAAAGGGCTCACTGTGTATGTTCCCACAAACTTCACATCAACCTTAAACTTTAAACATTGCATGCAAATAAAGACGCGTAGACCTGGATAAGTTATTAAAAAATGGCAGGAATTTTATTGTAAGGATTCTATATTAACTAAAACCTATGGTGGCGGAGAAAGAGCACTGCGTAACAGCTCATGAGCTGATAGCACAAGATCACTTAGTGGACTGGCGCAAACCGCCGTGAGTCCTCAAATCACGGGGAACAAATCCCTACATACTTAGCGCTGAGTTGACGTCAGAGTGACTGCCCCTTACAACTCACACTGCCCTCCCTCACCGAGCCGAACAGGGACCCTCCTCACCGAAGGACCAAAAGGAGTTACTGATGCTTCAAAGGGGGCAGTGACCTACGACCAACTACCCGTGCGCCCATTAATCAGCCGCTGAACGCAGTGCCTTCCTACCCCGCTGCGCCCTACAGACGCCGCAGCCCGCCACCCACTAACCGAAACACGCCGCCACTCCCCCGCAGATCCTATCTATGAAGAGCTTCATACCCTCTTCGTTAAGGTGAACGCCGTCCCGTCTAAAAAGGTGTGGTGACTCCACCCCCAACCCCGGATGGTCGATGACTATACCTCCCAAGGACCGAACTACCTTCCGGATGGCGCTATTTAACTTCCTAACCATAACCGTCATTTTCTTTAAGGGAATGGGCGTTCTCCATGCCAATCGGGGAATTAAAGCCGACCAACCAATAATGATATCAGGCCACGCCTCGTGTATTCGTCGCAGGTCCTCCCGAATTACTATGATGAGATCTAAGGACTTTCCTTTTCCCAAATCATTACCTCCTGCATGTACTACCAGTACGTCTGGTGGGCCTTGCTGTCTAATGAGCCTTGTCAACCACGGAATAATATCCGGCCAGCCTAAACCTCTTTTCCCCCACCATCTTATAACCGTACCGCCATGATTCGGAATAACCTTAGACCCAGGGTGGCCAGCGGCCCAAAATATAAATGAATGACCGATGATCCACACCACCTTAGCTGGAACACCATCACCTGAAATCAGAAAAACCGTGTTAACAACCATACCTTGGAGTTGGGAAGACAGCCAGGTTTGGTATAGGAAGGTATGATAAGAATAGTACGCGGAAAATTCGATCACAAGGGGGGGGGGGGGGGAGGGAAGGACACACATATGGGGGGCAGACCACCCAGGCGAAGGTAAACAACACCCGGAAAAACCCCGGCAGCACACCACTAATCAGGACTTACGCCCAGGGAAACCCGGGTGAAAATCCCTTCGCGCCCCCACTTTAAAGCGGCGAGCGGAAAAGCCCAGGGTAGCCCACCAAATGGAGGGAGAAGATGGGATGGGTAGGGGAAATGGGATGGGACGGTTGAAGACTCAGGAGAGAAGTAGAGGTAGAAAAGAAAAAACTGTAAAAAACCAAAATTGATTAAACATTACAACATCAGTCAACAACCTTGTCAATTCTAACATATGACTTAAAAGCCGCAGATTTCCATCGCCCCAGTGCTTTTATAGCTTCGCTAGAAGAACCTGCCAAGGCAGCGGATGTAGCTGCACCGATCCTAAATGAGTGTGTCCCGTATAATGTACTGTTTAGATTAATAGACTGCAAGGTATGTTTTAAAATGGTCGCGAATTGATATTTTGTCAACGGTATACCATTAGCGTGACACAGAAACAAATTAGCATGAGGTCTTTTACTCATAAACAATGATGCTAACCTGACCGGGCAAATAAGACATGGCTGCTGAGAGGTTAACTGGACCCATGATCCCCTGCCACTTTGGTCAGTCTTTGATTTAACTATTTTGCAGGCTAAGATCCCTTCGCCCAGACCGACATGCTCAACTCTCAAACCTGACTCCTGATGTCCCCTGGACCTGGCTACCAACTCTGAGATGCGAAAGGCTCCAAAATAAGCCATGGAAAAGGCCAAACTAAATAAAAGTTTCTCGTAACTATCTAAGGTAACCGACCCCACATTCCCTATCAGATCTTCCAAAATGTTAGAGGTAATCGGTAAACGGGTATCGGCATGAGAGGGACGGACTCTCCCCCATCCCCTCAGAGCCTTATTAATCAAAAATCCTTTTGTGACGTCAGGGTAACCGTGCAGCTTGGCCATAAATGATATCCCGGCCAGGGTGGATGCCATAGTAGTCCTTGAATCTCCCTCCGAGTACCTATCCCACATAAAGGCTAGCATGGCATCTTGCTGACCTGCCTCTGATTGGTCCTTTTGTCTGCTGAAAAGCAACCACCGTCTCCACGCCGACTGATATGTTTTCAGGGTGGAGGGAGCTATTGCTTGTTCCGCGAGCCCTCTTATGCCGGCTTGATGATCTGCCAAACACAAGAAGGACACGGGGTACCAACATCGTCCGCTTGAGGAGCCAGGTTGCGAAACCTGCTCCAATGGAAACGAGATAACGCGTCAGCTAGGCAATTCTGCACCCCCGGGACATGTTCAGCCCTGAACGAGATGTCATACTGTAGACAGCGCAGAACTAGGTGACGCAGCAGCGAAATTGCATGTTGGGCCGAAGCGCTCTGCTTATTGATGGACTGGACCACCCCCATATTGTCACACCAAAAGACTATGTGCTTACCCCGCAAAGCGGGAGCCCACAGTTCGATTGCTACCACAATCGGGAACAGTTCGAGAACCAACAAGTTCTTAGTGATACCGTCCCTATGCCACTCCTCGGGCCATTCCTCCGCACACCAGTGACCATCGAGATAAGCCCCAAAACCGGAAGCCCCTGCAGCGTCCGTGAACAAATTGATTTCAGAGTTCGTTACCGGAGGTGACGGCCAGATACGCTTGCCATTGAAACCCCTAAGGAAAATGAGCCATATCTGCAGATCCTCCCTAACCACTTTGGATAGACTTATGATTGCGTGTGGCCTACTCCTACCTGCTGTGGCTCTTTGCAGCTTCCTACAGAAAACCCTCCCCATGGGGATCACCCGGCAAGCAAAGTTGAACCGCCCCAACAAGGACTGTATCTGCCTCAGGGGACTAGCGTTTGCCTCTAACACTTCCGCAATGGCCTCGTACATCTTAGTAACCTTATCCTCTGGGAGCCTACAGAACCCTGCCTTCGTGTCGATCTCGATCCCGAGGTATGATAGGCACGTAGTAGGGCCCTCTGTCTTGTCTGCTGCGATGGGAACGCCTAACACCCTAAACAACGCCTCCGTGGAAAAAAGGGTATCACGACAACTCGTGGAGTCAGGAGGCCCGATCACCAAGAAGTCATCCAAATAGTGCGCAATCCACCGACACCCCGTCCCCGCCTGAATGCACCAGTGCAAGAAACTGCTGAATTTCTCGAATAGTGCACATGAAATCGAACAACCCATGGGAAGGCAGCGATCGATATAGTATCCACCACGATGCCGAAAACCCATGAATTGATACGACTCGGGGTGAAGGGGTAACAATCTAAAGGCCGATTCGATATCCACTTTGGCCAGCAATGAGCCCCTGCCGCATTCCTGCACCAGGGCTAGAGCCGATTCAAATGACTGGTAACTGACTGAACTGAGATTAACGTCAATTGCATCGTTAACCGACTGACCAGCGGGATAAGACAGGTGCTGGATCAGTCTGAACTTTCCCTCTGTTTTCTTGGGAACTACGCCTACCGGGGACAAAATGAGGTTGGGAATAGGAGGGAGTCGGAACGGGCCGATCATGCGCCCCAAACCAACCTCCTTGCCTATTTTCTCGTCTAGCACCTCCGGGAAAGCGAGCGCAGATTTTAGATTCACCGGAGCTGCTGTGGAAATGCTACCCTGAACCGGAAGTTTGAAGCCAAAATGGAAGCCGTCGTGGAGTAGGGCCGCGGTCTCCCTATCATCAAACCACGACAGCCACTTGTCCAGCTCGGTCAGATCAATTGGCGATGGCCCCTTGACTCGGCAGAGTCGAACCAGCGCCTCTTCCCCTTCCTCCACTTCCCCGAGCCTTGGCACAATCGGTGGCTGGATGATGGCCGCCGCAGGCTGTACAAGTGTGCCTGAATCTGCAGAGTGAACCTCTTTGACAGGCCCCTGCATTAAAATCATAACACCTTCCTTTCGGGGGGAGGGCGTTTTGCGCCCTCCCCGGCCCTTGAAACCGTCTACCTGCGCTACCCTCTGCAGTCTGATTGCTAGGCCTCATTAGCTCCAACCATGTGTCAATGTCCTTATATCCGAGCGGAAGCTTCTCTCGCCCGCTCATCCGCTTCCTGAAAAGCTCGTCATATGCTCTCCAGATTACCGGGCCGTCCTTTATGAACATCCCGCTAATCAGGTGCATATATCTCCACACCTCCGCTTGCTCGCTGGGCCTGGACTCTAGATATATTGTGGCAAAAATGGAAAATGCATTCGCCCATCTAGAGAAGGATCTGTACTTCTCCTCCCCCATGCCCGATTTTTCGCAGGCTGCTGCCAGCGCCTTCTTATCCTCACCGGTTAACGAGTACATATCCACGTACTTGCCCCTTCTGATTCTATCCCGCACACTGGGCCTAATACCGTGAGTGATCTCAAGGGATTCTACCTGCCCCAACTCGCTACGGACCGCTGGTAGATCTGTGTCTCCTGACTGGGATGCGTGCTTACTCCGCTTACCTAGCAATTCAGTCTCCAACAACTTAATTAGTTTCCTGGGTCTATCACCCGAGCCAGAGGACTCACTATCTGTGGAGAGGACGGGTGAATCCAACAAGTGTGACTTATGTATAGTAGCGGAACTGGACTCACCAGCAGGAGCAGGATTCCCATCACCGACAGACGTCTGCCCTAGCGACACAGCTGTGGCCTGTCCTCCTGACGTGTCCTGGATCTCTTCCTCCCTCCGTTCTGCCGTCGTCTGATCCTGAGCCTCAGCACACGGACGATCGCGACTGCCGACCCTCGTCTCCGGATGCATAACAGTAGGCTCTGAAACGGAAAGGGGGACAGTCATCTGATGTCTGGGTAAATAGTCCAAGCGCCGCCGCGCCGTGTTACTATCCCTATCTACGGTAGAGAGGTTAGGGGCTGACACACGGGCCGTACTGGGGGACGCTGAAAATGACTCCCGCCTCCGCTGTAAGCGGCTATCCCCAAGGAGGGGAGGGGGCCCTGAACCAAAGTTACCGCCGCTGGAATGGTGATAATCGACTACGAAATTGTCGGACCTACCCCCCAGACCCCCGTAATAAGGCCCCCCCGCCCCGTACCCCGGGGAAGAGGCCCAATGAGACGTGTATAGGCGAGACGCCGGAGGGGACATACGCTGGCGTTGAAAATAGGGCCACACCGGCGCCTGGGTGTTGTCTCCAAAATCTCTTGTGTGTCTGGCGGGAAGTGTGCCCCCCCCTAGTTGGTGACGGTGGTCCCCGTGAGGTGGGGTACGGGCCTGGGACATGTTCGGACCCTGCTGATCCCTACCTGGATTAGGCCCCCATGCAGATGCCCCACTACTATGGGGGAGAAATGGGCTGGGAGGGAAGGACAATTGATGGGGGGCAGGAGGGTTGTGCTCCTGATACCTAGCCCTCATAGCTGGTTCAGGGGGGGTGATGGGGCATAGGGTGTCTAGGGCCTGGCCCCTGCTCCTGACAGGACTGGGGGCATATCCGCCTGCCGGGGGAGGGGGGGTGCCTGCCTGCCACTGCTGGGGCTGACCGCTGCTGTCACTGACAGGGCCGCTGGCTGACCCTGCAGCCAGCCATGCCGAGGAGTCTGCGTGGCGGGACCCGGCCGGGCGCGATGGGGCGCGCGTTCTGCGCATGCGCGAACCGGCCGGGAGAAGAGAGGGGGTGGCGCGGCCGCGCCGTGCGGCTGTAGCAACGGGAGGATGACCTGCACGGGGGGCCAGAAGCGGGGCACCGCTAGAGGTGATGGCTGGAGGGAAGGAGGCTGATGGAAGAGAGGAGGAAGAGGGGGCAAGATGGCGGCGGGAGCGAGGGGGGGATGGGGACCTGAGGCGCGCCGGGCGTGGGGCATTTCTCCTGGGACGGGGCATGTTGGCAGAACAGAGGAGGACAGCGGGGTGAGCTGGAAAAGCGGGGAAGAGAGGGAGAGGAATAAGAGGAGAAAAAAGAAAGATTTGGGAGAAAGGAAAAAGGCAGAAAAAGAGGGAGGAAACAAGGAGAGGGAAGAGCAATAAATAGAGAGGAGAGAAATATAAAGTGAAAGAAGAGGGCAGATAGGAATAAAGTTTAATAGACAATGAATAAATCCACAAGTGGTACTTATCCGTTTCTCTTGCTGCTGGGTCTCCTACAGGAATCTCGTGCTGCAAGTGAACACAAGCAGGAAGTGCAGCCTGCTATATTCTATCAAGGTCCCTCCCAGGTGAGCAACCATTGGCTGGAACCCACCCCATGATAAACTACACCAGGTAATTACTCAGCTTGTTACAAACCCTGTCGCCCTTTAAGTGCGTTCGTCCTAGAAGCCTCACTTGTCATTATACCGGGGGTTATCTGCTCTCGACACATGTGGAATAGGACAACCACCTGCTCATAGGCGGTCCGAATCTGCCAAGGAAAATGACTATTATAACATATTATACTACTGCAGCCACCAGCTTTTCACAGTTGGTATAAGATTAAAAGGCAACAACTTGTGCATTTGTTTTATTATATCTCTCTTGATGTTATGTATTTTTTAATGTGTACAGTAAATTGTACATATTTAAAGTAGAAACTGAGTCATGTCTGATGTATAGTCTATTAATTAAATATCTCCGAGAATATAAAAGTACTGACCACAAGTGGACACAAACTTATTTAAATATTCATATACTCAGTAGTATACACATTAGACAGTGCTTAGGTCTTTTTCTATGGATTCTATTTAAGCATGGTTTTGGGAATACCCACACCCCTTCTGGCAGCGCTACTGTGTTATACATAGCTAACATTTCCATGTATGATTTAGAGGAAGAGCAGTTCTTCTATTCTAAATAATAAAGATTTTGATGGTATATAATCGCAATCTCTGAAAAAATGATGTATTCCTTCAATAAAGTAATTTTTCAATCCTCAGTGGTTTTTAAAAATGTTTTTCTTTTTTTCAAATTTATGGGCAGCATGGTGGCTTAGTGGTTAGCACTTCTGCCTCACAACACTGGGGTTCTGAGTTTGATTCCCAAACATGGCCTTAACTGTGTGGAGTTTGTTTGTTCTACCCGTGTTTGTGTGGTTTTCCTCCGGGTGCTCCAGTTTCCTCCCACACTCCAAAAACATACTGGTAGGTTAACTGGCTGCTGTCAAATTGACCCTAGTGTGTGTGTGTGTGTGTATGTTAGTGACTTTAGACTGCAAGCTCCAATGGGGCAGGGACTGATGTGAGTGAGTTCTATGTGCAGTGCTAAGCTATGTAAATAGATGATGATGATGATTTATAAAAAAATTTTGTCTGAACTGGAACTGAAAGCCTGGGTCAGTATCGCTGAGGCAGCTGAGTATCGCTCACCTGCCCTGGCAGTATTTTATTTATAGATTGCAGCGATAAAAAAAATCAGCCATATTGCCGAATAATAGCAAACAGACCCCAAAGTCCTGATCTCTGGTAAAGTTTTTTTTTTATCTCCTAATCACTGCAAATTTACTGTCATTTAGCTTCTTTTTGCAGTAAGTAGCTAATACAAGAACACAGAAAATGTAAAATAAATATCTAAAATCTGTCATGGTATGGAAACTTTTACACATACAGTATAATTCTTAATGTTATAAGAAGCTCTTGTACTTTAGTTCCAGATGTGCTTTAATTCAGGCTGTTTTTTTGTATTTTTACATATTAGTACCGATTGTTCTTCTAAAGTTGGCCATACATGCTGCGATATTGAACCATTCAGAAAATAAATGCTGTCCTCCATTTTAGCAAGACCACACCAAAAAATGGTAAACTCATTACATAACACAAGGAGTGTAATGTTATGTTGAATTTCTCCCACACGTCTGTGATATTACACATAGGTTTTTCACATTGTAGTATTGGGTTAAGATGGTTTATTGGTCCATTGTCATTTTTGTCAGGGGCCCACTGGAATCCACACAATAATGTGCATGTTGTGAATAATCATAATGGAGTTGTGAGTAACTAAAGTAATATATGAAAATGTAAATGTTCACTCTCAAAGAAATGAGTACCTGTGAAGTCTATCTGTGCAGGTACATCAGGGGTTAAAAATAAAATAATGGAGTGTGCATAATTCACTATGGGACAGTAAAGAATGTGTTAACTATCTTCGTGGACATATCAACTAACAATTTGCCAACAGCGAGGCACCCTAATGTTACTTATGTCCTGTCTCGTGGCAGGGGGCTCTAGCTATTGGGCTCAGCATTCCCTCGGCCCAGTTATCAGATCACAGGTCAGATAGATATTTATGATAGCTCATATGAATTCAGAGCACATGTTCAGATTTATATTTTCAAATTAAAGAATGTCCACATCAAATCAAGTTCTTTTTACATTCTTGCTTGAGAAAGTCCCTGTACATATTCATAATCTGGAAAATCTTGGAATCTCAGCTAACGAAACAGAATGGCAACCCCCATGCATATTGTTAAATATACAGAGATATTACATGCAGTTCTTAAGGTGCATTTGGCTAGGGTCACATAGCCTTTTTGTTATTAATCTTTATAAAATAATAGTGTATAGTCATACACTACACAAACCTATGTAAGTATGTGTGTAATCATGCATGGACCTGAAATCAGACACGGACACTCATATTTTCTGACAGTTTATTTTGTTATTAAACCATGTTGGTGGCGGTGAGAGCACTGCAGTCAGCTAACAACCAATCTGCAACCAAAACGGTGGGAGACAATCGCTCAACCACTAAACCAAGAATGACATCTTTACCATTGCAGTGTTAATCTGGCGTCCGCGTGACTGCTCCCTTTCTGGACTCGACATGGCCGTGCCACACAAAGCACACCAAGGGACTCTCCACGTGGCAGGATCAAGAGTCATGTTACTTCAAAAGGGACAGTGACAATCGGCCAATCAGGGTAGCATCTTCGATTAGTCACCGACTGCACAGCTCTCCAACCCACTGCGCCTCCACTGTTCAGGAAGAAAAATTATTAAACAACCTGCAACTATTTCTAAGTAGGGTGGGAGGGTGGTATCAAAGACGATCAGGAACAGAAAGACCCAGCATCCACTGGGGGCTTGTTTTATTGGGATATCAAAACACATCCCAGTGGAATCCTATTGGCTGGGTCTAATAGTAACACAGAACTTAAGCCTAGTTGTCAAGTGCCTCTCAGAGATATAACACATAATTTTAAAAGCTTTAGGCCTTACTTGTCATATTCTGTTCAGTTTTGTGTCCATAGTTTTGAAGTAAGCATTAAGAGGAAAACATTGTAGGTAATAAGAGCATCAGAATATTTGAAGAATTGCAGAGTATTTAAAGAGATGAATGTGCAAATCTTGTGGAAAGCTGTGATCACTCATGTAATCGTGTAAGTGGGGACAGAGCTTTATGTGACAGGGACAGTGTTATGATGCAAGGAGGAGGATGGAGACAAGCAGGAGGCTGCAGACCGAAAGTTATATAGTAGAGTGTCCAGGGGCCCCCAACAGCACAGATCAGTGATGTGAGGATGCTGTCACAATGATGCAAGTGATTGTGGTATGAAAGGCACCCCCAGAGGAAACAGAGTTCATATATCCAACTTGCTCTTTTTTAATGTAATATTTTATTGTATGGTTTGAAATACTGAATTATTTTTCCACATTTGCCTCCCTTCTCTCTCTTGTATGTTATATTATACTATATATTGGTGCAGGATATACCAAATGACCTTTTCAAGATGTCATTATAAACTCCCCAAGTAAAAGAGGACAATATCTCCCCTACTTTGATCCATCTGTACTCAACAGTGTTGTATCCCTTTTACAGTACATATATGGTACATATATGGTTTACTTAATGGTATACAATTTTGTCCTGATGCTTAGCTCTCATTAAGTATTGAGACTGATTTACAGATAGTCACATTAAAACACCTGCTCTCATTTGGGCCTTATCCAGAACTGTATGGAGACTGTAGCAAAGGCCAGTCCCAAGGGGCCTAGCTCATCCTGGCTAGCTCCAAGTTTGGCAAAGTGGCTGAAGTTAATGAGTTTACACTGGCATGCTCTACTGCTGGCTGGCAAGTATGCAGAAATGCTAATCCACTGGCAGGTATTAATAGAGGCATGCTGGTCCATCTCACACTGGCATCAGTGAAGTGTGACTGAATACACTCATACATCAGTGCCCCACATTCAGTACTTGTCCACTGATGCCCTGTGCACAGGTTTCACATACATATCCATGCAGCAGAATACTTGCTTGGCAATAAACACAAAATGCATCTATTAGGAAACCACAAACCAGTGCCCGTCTGGAATTGTATAAGCGATGAAATGACTTTTCCCCTTAAAAGCATTCTGGGAGTGTCTGTTCTTTGATAGGCTACAGTCTGTTCATGTTATGGGTGTCCCACATGCCCAAACCCTGGTCTCCCTGAGCTTATATTTAATTTTTAGAAAGAGGATATAAACTATTTCTGCAATCTTGTTAATTTATTGATGTATTTCCTCTTTCACCCTTCCACAAATATATGCTATAAAGTCATGGCTAACACTAATGCATTCAGAAAGAAGTTGAACAATAATTACCCATAGCTTGGTACATGATCAGTGTCCTGTAATAGACCAATATTTCTAGATCCATCCATCTAGTATAAACTAGAGATGAGCGGGCTCGGATTCCGCTAATCTGAGCCCACCCGAAAAGTGCGGATCCGAACGGGATCCGAGCACTGTTCGGATATTTCTGGCGGCCGAAAAATGAAAACGAGGCTCTGTCGTCCAAGTCTCGCGTCAAACAATTTCATCTTGTACCTCTTTTTTTGGCATTATGTGCTCAAGCTACCTCGGTGCAACCTTTTGGCCTAAAAACAATATTGTGAGGTGTTCAGAATAGACTGGAAATTAGTGGAAATGATTGTTATTGAATGTTATTGAGGTTAATAATAGCGTAGGAGTGAAAATAAAAACACAAAACTGGTTTTTAGCACTTTTTATGTTTTTTTCAAAATAACTCCGAATCCAAAACCTTAAATCCGAACCAAAACCTTTCGTCAGGTGTTTTGCGAAACAAATCCGAACCCAAAACCTCAAGCAAATCCGAATCCAAAACACAAAACACGAGACACCAAAAGTGGCCGGTGCACATCCCTAGTATAAACTAAGGAGCGCAGCTTATCTGAATCTTCTTTCATAAGACAGCAACATACCTCCCAACAGTTAACAAAACAAAAGTGACAAAATAAGTCACACCCTGATCTGTTCGGTTATGCTCATATTCTGGTCAAGCCATATCCACTGTACAATAGGTCATGTGCTTTCATGGTCCTCCAGTTGGGACAGTCCCACCAAGTTCAGACGTTTGGAGAGGAATACTGCCATGCGTGGTCCGTTTGGTGTTACATAGATTCCTGCACAGTGCTTTATTGCTGCTCACATGCATTATGAGTACAAATTATAAAGCCAGCCAGACAGAAAATATCAGTTGACTGCAAAATAGACCAAGCACTATGAATTAACATTTGTAATTATGTCACAGAGGTACAGTGTTAAGCACTGCTGCCTCATAGTGCTCGGGCTAGGGCAGCATCTGTGTGGAGCATGTAGGTTCTCTGTTTGTTTGTATGGGTTTCCTCCCAAAGTCCAAAATCGTATTGGAAGGTTAATTGTCTTTGGACAGAATTCATCCTAGTGTGTGATAGTACTTAGACTGTAAACTCTGCTGGGACAGGGACTGATGGGAATGAATGATCATTCTCTGTATAACACTGGGTAATATGTTGGTGTTATATAAAGTTTAATAATAAAAATTGCCATGTGTTGACTTATTAGTTGTATAACTATCTATCTGTAAATTGTAATATTGTGGTCTCTTACCACTTTAATATACATTCATAGTTGCCTACTCTCCGGGAGACTCCCAGATTTTGGAGAGCAGGGCAACCTTCCAGTTCCTGGCTTCTTCATTAGTAAAGTGGCGTGACAGGACTTAGGACACGATTCTCCCACTATTGTGCCCCCCCCCATCCTGCTGAAATAGGCTAGAAATTGCAATGACAGTTTAGGGGCAGGGCCAAATGATGCGTTTCATCAAGCCCTGCCCTCACACGCCCACTTCGCCCTGGATTGCCTGGAGGCAAACATGCCAAAGATGTTTTATTACTGAGTTTGTTCTCAGTTTAAAGAGCTGAGGAATAACAAACCTATTTCATTTCAGAAACCTAAAATAAACAAAGTGCATGGGGATTACAAATGTCACCTATCTTTTTACCCTTCTCCCTTTAGATTGTAAGCTATCACATTTATTTAGGTTTTGTCCTTGTTTATAGCATCATTTACTTCCATCGTACAGCACTGTGTAAAATGTTATTGCTTTAGAAATATTGGGTAGAAGTAACTTGAAGCTTAAGTATTCTGAAATGGCATTACCCAAAAAGCTGGCAGAATGGATGGATAGATTTATGTCATTCTTGCCAACTTTCTGTTTGTGGACTCCGGGAGATCCTGGAGGATGGGTGTGGTGGGAGGGCGGAAGGGGGCGGGGCGTGACAAAATCATCTTTTTGACACGGGTGCTCGCCAAAAATTTAGGTTCACTACGAGCTGGATGTGGGAGAATTGCCAGGAGTCCGGGAGTCCTACCCAGAATTCAGAAGTCTCCCGTACATTCCTGGAGAGTTGGCAAGAATTATTTATGCTGCCACTTACACTCATTTATTGCAACATGTTTAGCTCTTGATTCATGCCACTTTGTGTCAAAAATGGGGCCTGATAGTGTGGTCTGAGGATGACTGCACTCACACCGAAAGTGCTCATCTACCAACTGTACTTATCAACAGATTTGATTGGATTAAATGTAGCATTGTAGGCTGTTGAATTGTGCTGTGCTGGAAATTTGGCCCTGGGTGGAATCTGACTGTTGTTGAGGAATTTCTCATCTTCTGTTTCCTTCTTTTTGTTCCATTCCCTTTTTCTGAATCAACAATAAACAGAATGGAGCCGGCAGGTGGTGAACAGTTAGAATGACAGACCTGCATTCTGAAGCTGTCCAAAGCCTGAGTAGCAACACATTAAAGAAACAGTGAAATGCTTCAGCTCTCAAAGCACTGTATGCACGCTGAAGAAAATGCCTGTTTGACACCAGCCTAAAATTATTTTTTTTTAACCCAAATGACTTTGTGAAGCTTATAATAGTGTGCACATTTATAATAAAGATGTACAGCTGAATTATGACATGTAAAAAAGTGTTACAGTGCTGTATAAAAAAAATACTTGCATAATTGAAACATCTATATAATACACTGCATGTGTAATGCAATGTATTTATTTCATATCTACTTTTTTATCATAAATTTTGGGTCTGTAACTCAGCTATACATGTCGACCAATTTACAGTCTGGATATAGACTGATATGTCTCATCTCCTGCCAACTGGTAGAACCACAGAGGTTTCCATGTCTGGGACCACGGCAGGTCCTGAGGATCTCACCTCTACATGTAGTGGCCATTTTTCTGGAGTTTCACACTGGAGACCCTGGAGAGTAACGGTTACCGGTGGAGGCAAAGGCGAGTTTTTCAGGGGTCCTGGGAATCCTTTAGTTCTGACACTTGTGTGGCTTAATAATTAAATAAATATTGTGTGGAACTCTGTAAGTCTCATTGTTGTTTCACATGCTCTGTGCATCATTGTACTTATTGCTACTACGTTCACTTATAAACCATCACAAATATGGAACTTATTCTAGAACCAAGAAATAGCGCCATTGTGAACACCAAGTAAAAGAGCATTTATTCAGATTGCTCTGAATTGTGCAACAGTGATTTATGAAGTTTTGTTGTCAAATATCCAATTCTAATTTACTCATTGTTTTATTTGACTTCAGATTTCTATGATTACATTGTCCACTGATATATAGTTGGACGGAGGCATTGTGGTAGATTATATAACATAACTAAAAGACATGGGAGAATGGTCTGAAGGTGTCTAAAGTCTAACAAGATAATGGAATTATATTGCTATAAAATGTTTTGGCACTTTACCCATCTATATATTTAGACAACACAGGATTGGAGAGGAAAGGCATAAATGTGCCGTTGTACATTGTAGTCACATCCTGTATTACTCTCTTTTGTTGATCTATAAACACAGCTCACAGATCTTGTCACAAGTAAGTTACTTTTTTAGGATTCAGCATCCAACATGACTATATCTGCCTGCGAGCAGTGTTCCTCCTGGAGCGGCCTGCACTCACTAACCCAATGAATCACTATCAGCCATAGTGAGTGGTTTGGATAATTAGCATTCTGCCTCTGGATTACTACCAGCCTAAATCTGGTGTGCAAGCCCCAACCCCCTGGACCACAAATAGTCTATGTTAACCCCTGGATCATTGTCAGTGTCTTTTAGCCTCCATCGAACACCAATGGGTATATTTACTATGATGGAACCGCTAATTCCCAACACTTTGAAGTCATTTTCTTGAAACTGCAATTTTATTCAAGACAAAACGCTTTGTCTTTTATTAAAGTGGCGCTTTCCTACCTCTGTCTGTCTGTTAATGCCCATGCTTGTTTTATTTTGCAAAGCGCTGGACAGTATACTGATGCTACATAAACCTTAATGACATTTTTCAGGGGAACCTATCAGATTGGAGGATCTTCATGAACTCAGCACAAATCTAACTTTGGAGGAAATTATCCATTAAAGGAGAAAAAAAACCACAAAATTTGCCTATACACAGCCTGAGTGATGGGATCTGTGGCACTGTGCCAATCTGTACTCCCACATGGATGACTGAATGGGATGGATCCAGCAACTGCACCACATGGTGCCATTTAGAGTGGTATCATCCAGCCACATTTTCCAGGATTGACTGATGTTTTGAGCATCTGAAATGATGATTTGTAACTAATAGGTTTATATGCTGTTACATGGCATTTCTCTGATGCATCTAGTGACAGAATACAACTTGCAATGATGAAAAAATGACGTTCCTTCTACAAGAGCTTACAATCTACACAAGAAAAGGATGAGAAAGCCTTAACACCACTCAGTGTGCAGCTAAAAATAAAGCAACAGTAAGGCAATACAGTGCTCAGTACCATCACCTCATGCAGGTGAAACAGTATATGTACCTGGGCTGAAATAAACAGTCTCAGCTTCTGTAACCTCTGTGCACACAAACAAACAACCCTGGCACACAAGGACCCGCTCCCAGTCGTGCTCGGTCTTATCCTCTTAATCTTCAAATTCTTTCACTACATTGTCAGACATCACGTACACAGCTCTGATGCTCATCTGACCTGAGGAGATCACTGCATAAAGTATCTGCCCTTCCAGATCTCTTCACAGGTGACTGAGTAACTCTACCCCACCTTATGTCCTCATCTCTGCCTGCAAGACGTGTTTTCCATCTAAAATACAAAATAAGTTGGGGCCCGGAGCAACCTTCATGTCTTTTCACGACAGAATCAGAGACTGAGCTATTGTGTCTCCATCTGTGTGGGAGTTGGAGCAGTCTAACATACAGTACCTGTTCATGAAAATTATAATTATAATCTAACCATTTGTAGGAGCAGACTAGTGTGATTTGATATTAAAGCTAAAAAAACAATAACTGTATATGCTTAAGAGATGAAGGGTGTCATACTGAATCTCATTTGTGCAACAACATTATATAGGGCTAGATTTACTAAGCTGCGGGTTTGAAAAAGTGGGGATGTTGCCTATTGCAACCAATCAGATTCTAGCTGTCATTTTGTAGAAAGCACTAAATAAATGAAAGCTAGAATCTGCTTGGTTGCTATAGGCAACATCCCCACTTTTTCAAACCCGCAGCGTAGTAAATCTAGCCCTATGAGTCTATTTCTTACTCATGGATAAGCTGCCGAGAGCAATATCCAGAAAGTACACCAAGTGACAATGGTATCTAGTTCATTGCACTCTACATAATAATTGCTGGACATGAGTGATACTCCTATCACTGAGATTATCGTTCCAAGATGTCAATCAGCTAATAATATCTGTGTGTTTCTTCCAGGTGTTCAGTTCCCTCCAACAGTCCAAAACATACAGGTCAGTTAATTTGAGGATCATGAAATGTATCCTAGTATGTTTGTTTATGAGATAGAGGATTTAGACTGTGCATCTTATACAGCACTTTTAAAACATTATTTTTAAAGTGCTGTGTAATATGTTGGTGCTATATAAATAAAGGTTAATAACAATAGCACGCAACAATGTGCTGCTGTGGGCAGCACAGTGGCTCAGTGGTTAGCACTTCTGCCTCACAGCACTGGGGTCATGAGTTCAATTCCCGACCAAGGCGTTATCTGTGTGAAGTTTGTATGTTCTCCCTGTCTTTTGGTGGGTTTCCTCCGGGTGCTCCGGTTTCCTCCTACACTCCAAAAACATACTGGTAGGTTAATTGACCGCTATCAAAATTGACCCTAGTCTCTCCCTCTCTGTCTGTGCCTGTGTATGTGTGTGTCTATATTAGGGAAATTAGGCTGTAAGCTCCAATGGGGCAGGGACTGATGTGAGTGAGTTCTCTGTACAGCGCTGCGGAATTAGTGGCGCTATATAAATAAATGATGATGATGATGATGATGAAGGAACAGGTCACCAGGATATTCAGACAAGCAGCATTGAAGAGAAAGACTGACAGACCCCTTACTAAGTCTCCTGTGCAACATACATGTCTTACTTGTACCACCTCCCTTCAGAGCAGCCGGACAAGTGCTTTGAAATGAGACACTTGATAAACCTATACCCTATAGGCGGCGTTATTATTCCAATTAATCCCTGCAGCATGCAGTGTGAGCAACTATCACATTTCAGATGTTAATCCTAATTTACATGCATTGACTGATCTTTCATATAAAATATTCAGATGTAGAACATTTCTTTTCACCAAACTCCCTTTTAGAGCATGCTGGCTGGGAATATGAATAATTAAAGTAGTGCAGGCATTCTCTCTCAAATAATTTAAGTACAAGTAATTACGTGTTTACTTCCACAACTTCTGCCCCACCTTAGAGGTGTAACCTTGTACATTCACCAGGGGCCTTAAGTACAAAGCTGGCAGATGCAGGAACAAGAGGGAGCATTCCGAAGTAGATGGGATTGTGGGTAACAATGCAGTAAAAAAATAAATAAATCAAACACTCATTAGGTTTACTGGCACCGCAAAAAGGGCGAGATCTGATTTCTACACAAACTGATAAATGTAATCCATGTTCACAACGGGATCATAGAATGAATACTATAAAAGACACACACACACACACACACACACACACACACACACACACACACACACACACACACACACACATATTCATATATTAAAGAGGAGTAAGGTATTATATTGGTAATTAAACATAATAGTAAAATGGCTTATTATTTTCAATACATAACATAAACAGAACAGCATTATAATAACAAATCAAAGAATTAGAAATATTCACAACAGCAGGGGAGGAGAGACATAGGGTGGTAGTTGGAGAGAGAGGCTGGATCGAGAGATGGTTTCTTTAGAATAGGTGAGATGAGCGCATGTTTAAAGGAGGATGGAAATTTTCCAGTGTTGAGAGACAGGTTGAAGAGGTGAGATAGAGGTGGGTATGCAGTGGAGAAGAGGGATCGAAGGAGTTGGGAGGCAATAGGGTCGATTGGACAAGTTGTAGGGTGAGATGATGAAATGAGAGCAGAGACTTCGTCTTCAGTTACTGGAGAGAATGAATTAAGGGTGGATTGGGGAGTGTAGGTGAAGGTGGGTACAGTGAGTGGGGTGAGTGGAAATTGTCACGAGGAAATATCTTGTTGAATGGTGTTAATTTTGTCTTTGAAATACGTGGCAAAATCATGGACAGTGAGAGAGGAAGGAGGAGGAGGTTCAGGTGGGCAGAGAAGTGAGTTGAAGGTGGCAAAGAGACGACGGGGGTTAGAAGACTGGGTGGATATTAAAGATTTGAAGAATGTTTGTTTGACAATTGAAAGGACAGCGCTGTAAGATGAAAGCATGAATTTATAGTGGAGGAAATCGGGATAGGAACGAGATTTCCTCCAGTGGCCCTCTGCAGTGCAGGAGCACTTTTGCAGGTAGCGGGTCTGTTTATTGTGCCATGTTTGGGGTTTGTATTGTCGGAGACTATATGAAGTAGCTGGAGCTGCATTGTCTAGGGCTGAAGTGAGTGTTTTGTTATTGTATTATCAATCTCCATAACTGAATCATATTCATATCAGTAATATTCTGCTTTTCCAATTGATTATGACTGGAATCTTCTGTCTGCTTCTAGCGAATATATCTAATGTTCATTCTGCCTACTGCGGTTTTCAGTAAATGTGTCAATTGCTGCTACATTGTTGTTAAACATGGCTCCTCTCTTTCTCTATACTTGTTGCACAGCTAGTAAAGTAATCAGCTGTTATAACCATATTGTGATCACAGCTAATGATTCAAATCCCCAATTTGTTAGGGTAAAGCAGCTATTTTCACATGCAGACTGGTTTTTGGATGTATCTATATATCCCACACACAGTATGTCATTCTCAATGATCTATGCTTCCTACTCTCATTCATAAACTGCCTCAATATTAAAACTCACATTTGCATTAATTATATTTAGTCTCACACTTGTGCTAGAGGAGGTGTATTGCTAATTCAACTTATTTAGCAATCATCTATGTATTTACTGGCAGTTATATATGCTAAGGCTATGTAGCAGTTTTTCTACTTATCATGCTGTCTATATGAAACAGTACTCGAGGAATTATCTTATTTGTTCTCAGAGAGTGATTGAGTGAATATGAATAAACATTATTGGTTTTCATAAACGTATGCCTTGTTGGGCTACCCATATTATTCCTACAAATTGTATGCATTTCATTCAAGACAGTGTAAAATAGTAAAAACAAATACATTATCATATTCAAGTGCAGATTTTATTATAAAATCGTATGTGTAAAATCTTCCTTTTTGCTGTTTTGGAAATTTGGATTGATACCAAAGCAAAACCCACAAAGTATTTCTTGGTACTGTTTAGAACAAAAAAAAATACATACATTTCCTTTTAGTTCATTTTCTTGCCATTTTAATTAAAAAAACAACACTTTTTGGCCACTTCGGCTACTTTTTCTTTGCCATATAAGAACATATAAGTGAACTAATAGTATTTGAATAGTATTTTCAATAATTTGTGTGTGTATTGCATAAACATTATTACATTATTACTGATGATGCAATGTAACTAGCCTTAAAAGGGCCAAAAAATGCACTTTCCCACTTTCTTGAAACATCCTCTTGTCTCACTCATCTTAAACAAAACTCTCTTGACCTGGCCTCTCTTTCTACCGTGCAGTCTCCAGCTCTCTCTTTGCCATCTCCACATGGATCTCCCAATGCCTTCTCAAACTCAACATGTCCAAAACTAAAGTCATAATATTCCCCTCCCTCCAGAGTCCTCACCACTTCACAGTTGACAACATTGTGCTCTAACTCATGTCTACTACCTGGGTGTCATCCTTAACTCATTCCTCTCCTTCATTCCCCACATTCAGTCCTTTCCAAAACCTGCTGCTTCCACCTTCGAAACTTCACCAGGGTCTTTCCCTTTCACACCCATGATGCCGCAGAAATTCTTGCTTTTTCTCTTGTCTCGACTACTGCAACCACATCCTGTCTGGTCTCCCTATTTCCCGCTTCTCTCCAGTTAATTTTATCATCAATGCTGCTTTTAAATTGGCTTTTCTGTCTCGCATCTGCCTTCTATCTATGCCAATAACTACACTGGCTATCACCCCCCCTATATCTCCAACCTTCCCTCCCTCCACACTATCCCCCGCACTCTCCACTCTGCCAATGACTGCCTCCTCATTTCCACACTGAACACTACGTCACACTCCCACTTGCAAAACTTTTCCCGGTCTGCCCCACACCTATCCAACTCATTCCCACATCTAAAACTCACTTGTTCATCAAAGACTACCAGTCCAACTCTAAATACCACCCCATCCTCCATACACCTTTATCCTATCCACATGTCGCCTTCTTGTGTGTGCCCCTGCTCTTTAGATAGTAAACTCTCATGAGCAGGGCTCGCCCTCCTCTTGTATTCTTGCCTGCCCCCATCTTGTCCATATTTGCTTCACGGTTTATATATCACCTATTATTCCATCTTATGCACTGTACACTGTGTTTATGCTGTAATGCTTCCTGTTTGCTCTTCATTTTGCCTGTAATGTTTTATGTACTTTTTGTTACATGTGCTGTACACCCCACTGTACAGTGCTGCAGACTTATGTGGTGCCTTATAAATAAACAACACATGGATGTATCAAGGTATTTTTTATAAATAAAGAAACTTTTCCGAATCCAAATGTTGCCATTACAGTTTCTGAGACATCTGGTGGTAAATGTATGAAGCTCCGGGTTCTTCAACACCCGCGAGTTCAGCGTCTTCAGCGCTTAAATTTAAAGCGGCGCTGCCTTGAAGCCTTTACAAGGCAGCGCCGCTTTAAATTTAAGCGCTGAAGACGCCGAACTTGCGGGTGTTGAAGAACCCGGAGCTTCATACATTTAACCCCTGGTCTTCGGGAACGCTGTACAGCAGCATCTCTCAGCCTTCATTTTATTTTGTACCCTGGGGTGACTGAAAAGTTTACAAACTACCCCCTAAAGAGTTTTTTTATTCCATCATATAAACAAAGTACTCTCACATCTGAGTAAATTTATAGAATGCCACAGCTTATGCATTAACATGTTTTAAAGATACCCATTCTGATAAGTTTGTTATATACTTTATTATTTACCTACAAAAAATGCTATTGTGAGTTATTGTCTTTTTGTTTTTGCCGTGGGGCAACCTGTGGAGAGAGAAGAGGGAAAAGGAGAGAAAAGAAGAGAGGGGGGGGGGAGAGAGAGAGAGAGGGGGGAGGGTGTAGGGGGGGCAGATATGGCGTGTGGAGAACACAGAATAGGCTGGTACCGTCAATATACTTCTGGGGCTTATTGTGGTTTATAGCTCTTTTGCCGGTCTAAGTCTAAAGCTCTTTGCCCTGTTTACAGCCCTATTTGCACTGTATATTGAGGGGGTTAGGTACCTCCTGTGAGGGGTGTGACTAATGTTATGACTGGGGGGGTTTTAAGGAGCTCTTATATGGCTAGAGCTAATTATAGAGGCAGTATGTATTGTGATGGCCTCTATTTTATGTGCTGTGATGCGTTAATAGTGTTTGAATAAGGCGCTAAAACGGACTATGTGTGGTTAATCAATGGGGGTGGGGGGGTTGGTATTGATATTGTGCGGGTGTGTTACTTTTGCTTAGAAAGCTCTTATAAGAGCAGTTTGGTCGATGTCAGGCGGTCTCTCTGTCCTGGAGTGCGGGCGCTGCAGTCAGAGAATTTTGTAGCGTGTCCCGAGCGGTATTGTAGCTGTAGTTAAACGGGGATGCTGGATCACCTGGCAGATGCTTATACCGGACTTCCGGTTTTGGTGGAGCGCACTCTGTGTTCCACTGCGGGCTCAGTTGTCTTCTTAGTTTCCCTGCTTACCCCTTCGGTCCTGGAGAGTTGTGTGAATTGTGTTTCCAGGGTAGAGGTGAGTATTCAGGGAGTCGCTTTGTGGGGTGTGTAGGGGTCCAACGCGTTTCATCCTTAGACTTCGTCAGGGATGTGTCTTCACTGTTTGCTTGTGTTTTTATACTTAAATGGTTTTGTGAGGGGGGAAGGAGCGGGAGGAAGGGGGGGGTTGGAACTAACGGGTCGGTGATAATATGTGGAAATTTATTGATTGAGCAGGTATTAAATAGGCATGGGGCTTTAAATTTCGCTATATGTTGTGCTTATTTAATAATAGTGACATCATTGTTTGGACGTGAGATGCGGTTGGGAGCTGGCCGCTGATTAACAGGCTAAGTTTTGGTCCTTATTTTACTGCTAGTTAGGGTTAGGATTATTGTGATTGATTTTAGTGGGTGCGCAGCGATGGGGATCTTTAATAGTTATTTAATTTTTAATTTGGGGACCTATGTGACGTTTGGGGCATTGCTTTACGTTTCTATGGTTAAAGACTTATAAGCTTTTGGGAGCTTTTTATTGGGTGGCAGCTGAGGGTAGGGAGTATGGTGGTGGATGACAATTGGGCGGATTTTATGGGTCACGTGCAGGGCTGCAATCTATAATTTGATAGACTATTGTTATAAAATTATAATCTTCATAATCAGGTCCTTAAACGGTGTGCAATATGGGTGCTAAATAATAGGGAAATCAGGTGGATTAAGTAAAGGGGGGGTTGGGGGTTTTGTGGGGATAGACTGTTATATGGTGGATAATTGGAGTATTTTACGGAGGTTCTGTATGGTGGGCCTAAAGCGTCCGTAAAAATTAGTTTCTAGCTATAGGTATTCACAGATTATGTGACAGAGTTGTTTTGGTTGGTTAAAGGAACTGGGGCTGGCCGCTGTTTATTCCGGATTAGTTATCAGGTGAAGCGGGTCCCTGTTATTATCTCAGCTGGCTTCTAATAAGGGTAATTAATTCATTTCATTTTAGGGGGGTGCAAGTTGATATGTTTGGGATTTTATGTAACGCGAGGAACTAATATTTCGTTGGGGCATATTGGTGTCCCAGGCCTAGTATAATATTTTAGAATGGTAATCACTTTGGGAGCTTGTTATTGGGTGGATTTTGGGGAATTAAGGGGTGGTTAAGGGGATGATCTGACTTTGTTCCTTACTTAGGGAGGCCTAGTGACTTTATTGCTAAAATTAATGGATGTAATTTGTGGTGTATGTAAGGAGGGTTGTATTATATTTGGGTTGGGTAGTGGGGTGTAAATATGGGGTGGATAAAGATGTTAAGTTTGTCCTAAATTATTATGTGGGGGGTGGGCGGGGGGATAAGTTGGCTAAAAATTATTTTTATTTTAATTTTAATTTTTATTTGTATTTATATTTATATTTGGTGTTGTTTATTACAGGAAAGGGTGGGGGCCCGATTTTAGTTCCTGTGTTTAGTGATTATTAAGTGGAATTCATTAGTTCCTTTGGGATAAAATGGGAGAAGGGGGCAGGGAATGGGGGGGGAGGGGAGGGGGAAGGCAAGGGTGGGGAATATACTTACAGGAAAAATCCTAGATCAAAGTCTATGTTGAGGCCTTTTGGTGTGAGGGTCCCTAGTGTGTGGATCCATCTTGCTTCTTCTTTTGAGATTTGTTTGATGTAGTCTCCTCCTCTCCATGGTTTGTGGATCTGTTTAATCCCTATGAATTTTAGTCCTGTGGGGTCTTGTTGGTGTGCCAGTTTGAAGTGTTCTGATACGCTGTGGTTCTGCATTCCTTTTCTTATGTTTCTTATGTGTTCTGGAATTCTCGTCTTTAGGTTTCTTATTGTTCTTCCTACGTATTGAAGTCCGCATGGGCATTCTATTAGGTAGATTATACCTGTGGAGTCGCAGGTCATTTTGTCTTCTATTTTGTGTTCTCTACCGTTTGTGTTTGATGTGAATTCTGTTGTTGGTTTGGTTGAAATATGCTTCGTTGTTCTGCACGCCAGACATCTGTTGCAGTGGTAGTATCCTTTCTTCCCTTCTTTTATCCAAGTCTCCTTGCTTTTCTTTTTTTTGTCGTTGGTGGGGATGAAGCTGGCCGTTACCATGTTCTTTAGATTTCTTGCCTTCCTGTTTACTATCCTTGGTTTTGGTGGTAGGTGTTCCTTTAGTTGTTCATCCTCCAGTAGGATGTGCCAGTGCTTGTTCAGGATGTTTTCTAGTTTTCTATGGTGGCTGTGGTAGTTTGTGATGAAGAGTGGTGTTATATCTTCTTTTATTTCTTTGGGTTTGTAGTGAAGTAGATCTTCTCTCTTTAGATTTTCTGCTTTTCCTAGTACTTTCTCCAGGTGATCCTGATCGTAGTTCCTATCTCTGAATTTCTGTTTCATTGTCTCTGCTTGTTCTCTGAAGGTTTCTCTAGTGGAGCAATTTCTTCTTAATCTTCTGAATTGTCCTCCTGGAATGTTTTTTAGCCATGTTTTGTGATGATTGCTGTTTGTGAGTTATTGTGACCAGACCGAAGTACACTTTAGTCAAAGCTGGATACGGACTGAAAGGCATATATATATGATACATTCATGTGTACACATTCTGGCTAATGATGTCACAGGTGGCTTCTGATTGTGTGTATCTGTAGTGACAATGCAAACCAAGTACAGTAGTAAAGATTTAATGCCAAAGGCCTTTTACCAGTCCTTGTACTTCAACCTATTCAAGGTACCCCTTGGGGTAAGTGTACCAAATGTAGAGAACCTCATTTTTACAGTATTTATTTTGCAGAAATTAATTCAATTACAAGTGGGATATAATATTTATACAGCCAGATCCTTCATATTAATTTACCCGCTGTCTAGAGTGGTTTTGAAACCTGTTCTCTTTATTTGAAAAGTGTCAACAGGTTGGAAGATACTAAGAATCTGTGGAATGTCAACAGCTCTGTAGTTAACATAAGGAGCAATCTGTATCACTAATTATTCAGCACTGTATTCTGTGTAGCTTGTAGATCTGGAGTAACAGAAAACAGGCTTGAGGTTTATTTTTTCTGGAAATGTGATTTATTTTCCTGAACAGGTGTCCATGGGGCCTGACTGCCCTGTACCACACAGTGAGACGGTGTAGGAGCTGTGCAAACTTTTCGGATGGATTCACCTGTCAACCTGTCAGCATTCTGCGTACAGGGAGAGGGAGACAGCGCTTGCTGAGCCCCAGGCGTCTTCCTTTCAGTAACAGGTGACTCATCCCACAGAGTCTTGGGAGACCAAAACAGCAGAATACCTGTTAACCTGGTCACTGACAATAGAATTGAAATACTAATATACAAACAGAAATGAAATTGTAAAGTTTGGCAGAGCGAAGGAAGACAGATTGCATTGTTAACATGTACCGCAATACATAGATTCTCAGCCTTGTCCATTAAAGTTCCAAACAAGCCATGTTTCCAGGCTTGTGAAATTATCCACAGATCAATACATTTAAAGAATAATTCACCTTCTGGGTAGAAAATTGTAAAAAGTTACCCCCACGTGCCTGCTGCTGACCTCTTGGTGTTTCAGAAGAAAGGAGGGTCCAATTTAGAGTATGCAGCAGCAAATGTCTATATCTGCCCTACAGCCTGTTCATAACATAAGATTGCTACGGGCAGGGCATGACTGGGACTTAAAATCAGCCCTGGCATTTAAACCACACAGGCCCACCCCTATTCCAGATATTACTGTACTTTTTGAAAAGGTCATTGTTATACAGTGTCCCGTGAGATACAAATCTATTATGTGCAGCTTGACTCTCTATTTATAGCGTAGGGCTTACCAGTATCAGCAAATGGTATTGTCACGGGCACTAGGAGTCTTGCCCAGGATTTCACCAGTTGACTATGCTTACCAGAGAGGCGGAGTTTGCACAGCGGTCCTCTGGCAGCAGGGTGAATAGTGGAACGTATATAACAGCAGATGGAGAGAGGATGCCAATGGAAATGATGATAGTCAGTGACTTGCAGCTATACTGGTAAATGAGTCAGCGACTTGCAGCTATATTGGTAGATGAGTCAGCGACTTGCATCTATAGTGGAAAGGCAGGTTAGAATCACGGAGACCAGGTTGGACGTGAGCAGGTGAAGGAAGGTAACAGGAGAGTCAGTGGTCTTCATACAGCAAGTTGTACCACTGCTATGGTGAGAAGACTTGTCCAGGTGCAGGTAGGTAGCGGGGAAGTCAGTGGTCTGCGTACAGCAAGTTGTACCACTGCTATGATGAGAACACTTGTCCAGGTGCAGGTAGGTAGCGGGGAAGTCAGTGGTCTGCGTACAGCAAGTTGTACCACTGCTATGGTGAGAAGACTTGTCCAGGTGCAGGTAGGTAGCGGGGAAGTCAGTGGTCTTCATACAGCAAGTTGTACCACTGCTATGGTGAGAAGACTTGTCCAGGTGCAGGTAGGTAGCGGGGAAGTCAGTGGTCTGCGTACAGCAAGTTGTACCACTGCTATGATGAGAACACTTGTCCAGGTGCAGGTAGGTAGCGGGGAAGTCAGTGGTCTGCGTACAGCAAGTTGTACCACTGCTATGGTGAGAAGACTTGTCCAGGTGCAGGTAGGTAGCGGGGAAGTCAGTGGTCTGCGTACAGCAAGTTGTACCACTGCTATGGTGAGGAGTAGTTCAGGTGCGGATGAGTGGAGGCATGCAAAGAGTCAATAACGGTATGAAGACACTGAGAGCACAGAGGCACTTGTTCCAAACAGATATGCAGCGTTTACAGCAAATAGTCTATAATGGTATGTATACCGCTGCTGAGTAGAGAGGCTTGCACAGAGCGGATATGCGGGATAGTAACTGATAGTCAATCACAAGTATGCATATCACTGCTGAGTAGAGAAGCTTGTTCCACACAGATATGCAGCGTAACAACAAATAGTCTATAGCGGGTATGGATACCGCTGCTAAGTAGAGAGGCTTGTCCTAAGCGGATATGCAAGGTAATAGTTGATAGTCAATAGCAAATAAGCATACCGCTGATGAGTAGAGAAGCTTGTCCACGAGAATATTCAGGCACAGCAGGGACGCTGAACGGCTGTAGCGGGTATGGGAACCGCAAGTGAGCAGGGCAGGCAATCAGAAGCCAGCTGAGGACACGAGCAGGATACAGGAGTTTGTAGCGGGTATGAGAACTGCTGATGAGCAGAGCAGATAATCCAGGAGCCAGCTGAGGACACGAGTAGGATACAGGAATCAGTAGCGGGTATGGAAACCACCGATGAGTAGCACAGGTAATAAGCAGGAAGCTGAAGACACTAGCAGGACACAGGAGATACCTTCAGAGACTCACAGGGAATGAGACTCAAGATCAGGCAACGAGGTAATGAGCACAGGTGCCTTAAATAGGGAGAGGTGCCTGATCCACCAATGAGATTAAAAGCAAAGGTCATAAGTTCTTGGATGCTGCGCATGCGCAGTGCATCAAGATGGCGGGCGGCCGCGGCTCAGTACAGGTGCCGGCAGGAAGGCTAGGGAACCACGCACCAGCGCAGAGGCACTCACGGTCCGGTGAGTGACAGGTATGTACAGGACCAGCAAGTGAAATTTGGGAACTTTTGGGGCCCCCCTCGCATAGCGGCGTCGCCAAAAAGGCCGTGTCCACATTGTGCTGGGGTGTGGTCAACATGGGGCATTGATACATATATTGTAATAAAATTACCACTGTACTTGTCTATGCTTCTGGTGCTGCTGACATCCATCAGGGTGGGAACTTCCTGTAGAGTGAGCAGGGAAACTCTGTCTCACGAGATTACCAAATCTTGTGATACTTAGAGCTCCTCGGCTTGCTCTGCAGGCTGTGTCCCTTCCCATAACTAGAGCTGGATTAAGGCTCGGGGGGCCAAGGGTATTAAAGACAGCAGGGCCCTATTACATAACATAGTTATCATTTTAGACAAATACACAGGCAATTCTGTGTGCACTACTGTTAGATGCACACAGCTCTGCCTGCACAAGCAGTACGTGGTGAAGCGGGACATACCTCCCAACTGTCCTTGTAGTCGGACCAAATCCTGACTTAGCAAAACAGCCACCCAAATTCAGGGCTGTCCCATCAGATTCTGGACAGTTGGCAGACTGTCCAGCTTTCTCTTACCTGTCTTGGTCACTTTCATTACTTGTAGCAGCTGGTATCTTTAGCTCAGTTCCTTCTTGTCTCGATCCTGGGATGTTGGATGTCCTATTTAGAAATAAATGGGTACATGAGATTTAGAAAACTCACACGCCTGCTTAAAATACTGCGGCCAAACACACACACGCCTGCTTAAAATACTATATTAACATAGCACGCACACACACTATATTAACATACACTTTCACTACCCGCCCCCCCAGCAACCATGTTCACTCACTCCACCTCCCCACAGCAGCCATGTCTACTCACTCAGCCCCCCCCCACAGCAGCCATATCTACTCACTCAGCCCCTCCCACAGCAGCAATGTCTACTCACTCAGCCCCCCCCCCACAGCAGCCATATCTACTCACTCAGCCCCTCCCACAGCAGCAATGTCTACTCACTCAGCCCCCCCCACAGCAGCAAAGTCTACTCACTCAGCCTCCCCCACAGCAGCCATGTCTACTCATTCAGCCCCCCCACAGCAGCCATGTCCACTCACGCAGCCCCCCCCCACAGCAGCCATGTCCACTCACTCAGCCCCCCTCCTACAGCAGGCATGTCCACTCACTCAGCCCCCCTCCTACAACAGCCATGTCCACTCACTCAGCCCCCCTCCTACAGCAGCCATGTCCACTCACTCAGCCCCCCTCCTACAGCAGCCATGTCTACTCACTCAGCCCCCCCCACAGCAGCCATATCTACTCACTCAGCCCCCCCCCACAGCAGCCATGTCCACTCACTCAGCCCCCCCCCCACAGCAGCCATGTCCACTCACTCAGCCCCCCTCCTACAGCAGGCATGTCCACTCACTCAGCCCCCTCCTACAGCAGCCATGTCCACTCACTCAGCCCCCCCCACAGCAGCCATGTCTACTCACTCAGCCCCCCCACAGCAGCCATGTCTACTCACTCAGCCCCCCCTACAGCAGCCATGTCCACTCACTCAGCCCCCTCCTACAGCAGCCATGTCCACTCACTCAGCCCCCCCCCACAGCAGCCATGTCTACTCACTCAGCCCCCCCACAGCAGCCATATCTACTCACTCAGCCCCCCCACAGCAGCCATGTCTACTCACTCAGCCCCCCCACAGCAGCCATGTCCACTCACGCAGCCCCCCCCCACAGCAGCCATGTCCACTCATTCAGCCCCCCTCCTACAGCAGCCATGTCCACTCACTCAGCCCCCCTCCTACAGCAGCCATGTCCACTCACTCAGCCCCCCTCCTACAACAGCCATGTCCACTCACTCAGCCCCCCCCACAGCAGCCATGTCTACTCACTCAGCCCCCCCCACAGCAGCAATGTCTACTCATTCAGCCCCCCCACAGCAGCCATGTCCACTCACGCAACCCCCCACAGCAGCCATGTCTACTCACTCAGCCCCCCTCCTACAGCAGGCATGTCCACTCACTCAGCCCCCCTCCTACAGCAGCCATGTCCACTCACTCAGCACCCCCCACAACAGCCATGTCTACTCACTCAGCCCCCCCACAGCAGCCATGTCTACTCACTCAGCCCCCCCCCCACAGCAGCCATGTCCACTCACTCAGCCCCCCCCCCCACAGCAGCCATGTCCACTCACTCAGCCCCCCCCCCACAGCAGCCATGTCCACTCACTCAGCCCCCCTCCTACAGCAGGCATGTCCACTCACTCAGCCCCCTCCTACAGCAGCCATGTCCACTCACTCAGCCCCCCCCACAGCAGCCATGTCTACTCACTCAGCCCCCCCACAGCAGCCATGTCTACTCACTCAGCCCCCCCTACAGCAGCCATGTCCACTCACTCAGCCCCCTCCTACAGCAGCCATGTCCACTCACTCAGCCCCCCCCACAGCAGCCATGTCTACTCACTCAGCCCCCCACAGCAGCCATATCTACTCACTCAGCCCCCCCACAGCAGCCATGTCCACTCACTCAGCCCCCCTCCTACAGCAGGCATGTCCACTCACTCAGCCCCCCTCCTACAGCAGCCATGTCCACTCACTCAGCCCCCTCCTACAGCAGCCATGTCCACTCACTCAGCCCCCCCCACAGCAGCCATGTCTACTCACTCAGCCCCCCACAGCAGCCATATCTACTCACTCAGCCCCCCCACAGCAGCCATGTCCACTCACTCAGCCCCCCTCCTACAGCAGGCATGTCCACTCACTCAGCCCCCCTCCTACAGCAGCCATGTCCACTCACTCAGCCCCCCCCACAGCAGCCATGTCTACTCACTCAGCCTCCCCACAGCAGCCATGTCTACTCACTCAGCCCCCCCCCCACAGCAGCCATGTCCACTCACTCAGCCCCCCCCCACAGCAGCCATGTCCACTCACTCAGCCCCCCCCCCCACAGCAGCCATGTCCACTCACTCAGCCCACCTCCTACAGCAGGCATGTCCACTCACTCAGCCCCCTCCTACAGCAGCCATGTCCACTCACTCAGCCCCCCCCCACAGCAGCCATGTCTACTCACTCAGCCTCCCCACAGCAGCCATATCTACTCACTCAGCCCCCCCACAGCAGCCATGTCCACTCACTCAGCCCCCCCCCCCACAGCAGCCATGTCCACTCACTCAGCCCCCCCCCCCACAGCAGCCATGTCCACTCACTCAGCCCCCCTCCTACAGCAGGCATGTCCACTCACTCAGCCCCCTCCTACAGCAGCCATGTCCACTCACTCAGCCCCCGCCACAGCAGCCATGTCTACTCACTCAGCCCCCCCACAGCAGCCATGTCTACTCACTCAGCCCCCCCTACAGCAGCCATGTCAACTCACTCAGCCCCCTCCTACAGCAGCCATGTCCACTCACTCAGCTTCCCCCACAGCAGCCATGTCTACTCACTCAGCCCCCCCACAGCAGCCATATCTACTCACTCAGCCCCCCCACAGCAGCCATGTCTACTCACTCAGCCCCCCCCACAGCAGCCATGTCCACTCACGCAGCCCCCCCCCACAGCAGCCATGTCCACTCACTCAGCCCCCCTCCTACAGCAGCCATGTCCACTCACTCAGCCCCCCTCCTACAGCAGCCATGTCCACTCACTCAGCCCCCCTCCTACAACAGCCATGTCCACTCACTCAGCCCCCCCCACAGCAGCCATGTCCACTCACGCAACCCCCCACAGCAGCCATGTCTACTCACTCAGCCCCCCTCCTACAGCAGCCATGTCCACTCACTCAGCCCCCCTCCCACAGCAGCAATGTCTACTCATTCAGCCCCCCCACAGCAGCCATGTCCACTCACGCAGCCCCCCCCCCACAGCAGCCATGTCCACTCACTCAGCCCCCCTCCTACAGCAGCCATATCCACTCACTCAGCCCCCCTCCTACAGCAGCCATGTCCACTCACTCAGCCCCCCCCCACAGCAGCCATGTCTACTCACTCAGCCCCCCCACAGCAGCCATGTCTACTCACTCAGCCCCCCCCACAGCAGCCATGTCTACTCACTCAGCCCCCCCCACAGCAGCCATGTCCACTCACGCAACCCCCCACAGCAGCCATGTCTACTCACTCAGCCCCCCTCCTACAGCAGCCATGTCCACTCACTCAGCCCCCCTCCCACAGCAGCCATGTCTACTCACTCAGCCCCCCCCACAGCAGCCATATCTACTCACTCAGCCCCCCCACAGCAGCCATGTCTCCTCACTCAGCCCCCCCCACAGCAGCCATGTCTACTCACTCAGCCCCCCCCCACAGCAGCCATGTCCACTAACGCAGCCCCCCCACCCACAGCAGCCATGTCCACTCACTCAGCCCCCCCTACAACAGCCATGTCCACTCACTCAGCCCCCCTCCCCAACAACCATTTCTGCTCACTCAGCCCCCCCTTTCCACAGCAGCCATGTCCACTCACTCAGCCCCCCCCACAGCAGCCATGTCTACTCACTCAGCCCCCCCACAGCAGCCATGTCTACTCACTCAGCCCCCCCTACAGCAGCCATGTCCACTCACTCAGCCCCCTCCTACAGCAGCCATGTCCACTCACTCAGCCCCCCCCACAGCAGCCATGTCTACTCACTCAGCCCCCCCACAGCAGCCATATCTACTCACTCAGCCCCCCCACAGCAGCCATGTCCACTCACTCAGCCCCCCCCCCCACAGCAGCCATGTCCACTCACTCAGCCCCCCCCCCCCCACAGCAGCCATGTCCACTCACTCAGCCCCCCTCCTACAGCAGGCATGTCCACTCACTCAGCCCCCTCCTACAGCAGCCATGTCCACTCACTCAGCCCCCCCCCACAGCAGCCATGTCTACTCACTCAGCCCCCCCACAGCAGCCATGTCTACTCACTCAGCCCCCCCTACAGCAGCCATGTCCACTCACTCAGCCCCCTCCTACAGCAGCCATGTCCACTCACTCAGCCCCCCCCACAGCAGCCATGTCTACTCAGTCAGCCCCCCCACAGCAGCCATATCTACTCAATCAGCCCCCCCACAGCAGCCATGTCTACTCACTCAGCCCCCCCACAGCAGCCATGTCCACTCACGCAGCCCCCCCCCCCACAGCAGCCATGTCCACTCACTCAGCCCCCCTCCTACAGCAGCCATGTCCACTCACTCAGCCCCCCTCCTACAGCAGCCATGTCCACTCACTCAGCCTCCCTCCTACAACAGCCATGTCCACTCACTCAGCCCCCCCCACAGCAGCCATATCTACTCACTCAGCCCCCCCCACAGCAGCAATGTCTACTCATTCAGCCCCCCACAGCAGCCATGTCCACTCACGCAGCCCCCCCCCCACAGCAGCCATGTCCACTCACTCAGCCCCCCTCCTACAGCAGCCATGTCCACTCACTCAGCCCCCCTCCTACAGCAGCCATGTCCACTCACTCAGCCCCCCCCACAGCAGCCATATCTACTCACTCAGCCCCCCCACAGCAGCCATGTCTACTCACTCAGCCCCCCCCACAGCAGCCATGTCCACTCACGCAACCCCCCACAGCAGCCATGTCTACTCACTCAGCCCCCCTCCTACAGCAGGCATGTCCACTCACTCAGCCCCCCTCCTACAGCAGCCATGTCCACTCACTCAGCCCCCCTCCTACAGCAGCCATGTCTACTCACTCAGCCCCCCTCCTACAGCAGCCATGTCCACTCACTCAGCCCCCCTCCCACAGCAGCCATGTCTACTCACTCAGCCCCTCCACAGCAGCCATATCTACTCACTCAGCCCCCCCACAGCAGCCATGTCTCCTCACTCAGCCCCCCCCACAGCAGCCATGTCTACTCACTCAGCCCCCCCCCACAGCAGCCATGTCCACTAACGCAGCCCCCCCACCCACAGCAGCCATGTCCACTCACTCAGCCCCCCCCTACAACAGCCATGTCCACTCACTCAGCCCCCCTCCCCAACAACCATTTCTGCTCACTCAGCCCCCCCTTTCCACAGCAGCCATGTCCACTCACTCAGCCCCCCCCACAACCATGTCCCCTCACTCAGCTCCCCCTTTCCATAGCAGCCGTGTCCCCTCACTCAGCCCCCCCTTTCCACAGCAGCCATGTCCGCTCACTCAGCCCCCCTGTACACATGTCCACTTATGCCCCCCGGTGCAGTCATTTTTCCTTATTCTTCCTCCCCCTCCCCTCCCCTATTCCCCGAAAGGAATTCAGATACTGAAAATAAAAAAGTAAATCAAAAACACTTACCTCATCACCCTGCTGGCATTCACTCTGCACCGCTCTGCACAGCTGAACCGCAGATTGCAAGGGGTCCTTAAAGCGACAAAACCAGAGAGCTTGAAGCCGGACCGGCCCACAGAGCCATCGGCACTTCTGGCAAATGCCAGAAGTGCCAGATGGCCAGTCCGACCCTGGCTACGGGCCACCAATGTTCAAGGTCCCAATCAGTTGTCATTGTGCTAAAAGAATTAGGTAGACTACCTGTAGCAGAATTATGGCAGGGCAGTACACAGGGTGGACATAGCGATCTGCAGCCTAACTGAAATCAAATTCTTTGTGAGGGCTGTGTTTCTTCAACTAAAAATGCATCGTTTTGTGGCCCCAGAGGATGAATGACAGCAGCTCAGGTAAGGGGGAACAAGTGGGGTGGGAGTTACTTTTTATAGTTTTTTATTCCAAAGGCTGAACTTTATGTTGAATTGAGCTGGACACATATGCAGCAACCCTGCCCTTCAGTCCTAGATCCAGCCAATTTGCCAGATGACCTACTGCACCACTGGGGCCTGTTAATGTGGTCACACACAAAACAATAGTGGTCATCTTCTTACCAGATAATGATCCTAAGGATCTGCAGCATATGTGGTGAGCTCTAGATAAATCCAAATATTCTCAATGAAAGAACTGTTAGGTGACCCTCAATGTCTCGTAGTGTAATGTAGTTATACAAGGTGATTCTCATGTTGCAATTTTGATATGGATTTATCACAGAACAAACAGCAAATAGGAAGAGCAAGTTTGGGCATAAAATGGATTACATTGTGTAATACTCACTTCTTGCTTTTTAAAGTTTCCGCCTAAAAGCAAATAACATTTTTAGACTATACTTAGAACTCAAAAAGCTGCTAACCCTAAAATACAATATAAAAAAATTAACTTTTTGTAACATTCACAAACATGCCTTATGATCTTAGATTGCCTTAAGTCTGGAGGGAAAGGGTGGGGGGCAATTTGAAGCAACAACCCAGAGTAACGTGTGGTGTGGGAAACTAATGCAATCATTAGCATATCAGATGTTAGAGAGAGTCAATCAAGCCAAATCAGATTTTGATCTGATAAAGGACCTGCATGTGGAGTGAATTCAGGCCAATGTGCAAAATAGCCAAAGTGTCAGACCAGATATTCCCATGTATGACCTGCTTTCTTCTCAGGACCACCCAGCACTTCTGTTTTGCAGGATATCCTCACAGGAGAGGAGGTAGATCAATGAAGAGCTCACAATGGTTCCTAAGACATTAGAATCTTGTATGAGTCTTTTCCACTAAAGCCTCATCTATGTGTGCTCGCATGAAGAGATGGTGGCATCTTGCAGCATTCTCTGGATTCTGCAGCAATTTATCCATCAGTGCATATACAGCCACAAATGTTGCAATATCAGGCAGTTGGCCTGACATTAGGGATGTGCACTGGCGACTTTTGAGGTCTCGTGTTTTGTGTTTTGGATCCGGATTTTCGTTATTTTTGGGGTTCGGATTTGTCTCGCAAAACACTTGACGAAAGGTCTCGGTTCCGATTTAAGCTTTTGGATTCGGATTTTTTTTGAAAAAAACATAAAAAGTTTAAAAATCAAGTTTTTGGGCTTATTTTCACTCCTAGGCTATTATTAACCTCAATAACATTCAATAACAAGCATTTCCACTAATTTACAGTGTATTCTGAACACCTCACAATATAGTTATTAGTCCAAAACGTTGCAACAAGGTATCTTTCTGGACTGCGTAGAGGAGTGGGTCACCACAATATATATTAAAAACCCTGAACTTTTATGATTCGCACCAATAAATGTACCTGGACTGCGTAGAGGAGTGGGTCACCACAATATATATTAAAAACCCTGAACTTTTATGATTCGCACCAATAAATGTACCTGGGCTGCGTAGAGGAGTGGGTCACCACAATATCTTAAAAACCCTGAACTTTTATGAATCGCACCAATAAATGTACCTGGACTGCGTAGAGGAGTGGGTCACCACAAGATATATAATAAGAAAACCATCAACTTGTATGATTCGCACCAATAAATGTACCTGGACTGCGTAGAGGAGTGGGTCACCACAATATATATTAAAAACCCTGAACTTTTATGAATCGCACCAATAAATGTACCTGGACTGCGTAGAGGAGTGGGTCACCACAATATATTAAAAACCCTGAACTTTTATGAATCGCACCAATAAATGTACCTGGACTGCGTAGAGGAGTGGGTCACAACAATATATTAAAAACTCTGAACTTTTATGATTCGCACCAATAAATGTACCTGGACTGCGTAGAGGAGTGGGCACTGGGCACCACAATAAAATATATAAAAAACCTTCAACAGGTCTGCATTACACTACACATACGGCTGCTCCTCCATCCTCTCCATCATATACATGTTGGAGTTTTAGCGTGTGACAACCTCTTGTTTTTGATAATGTCAGTGCATTTTGAATATTTTTCAATTTGCCCCACACCACTGAATGTACTTTATCTATGATACGCATCTATCTATCTTGACTGCGTAGTGTGGTGGCCCCGGTACACAATTTGGTACCGAGGCCACAATATAATTAAAAAACCCTCCACGTGTCAGAATTCCACCAAAAAAGGGTATGGACTGCGTAGTGTGGTGGCCCCGGTACACAATTTGATACCGGGGCCACAATACCTCCTCCAAACATGGTACAGACAATTCGTCATTGAGATCCCATCAAGTATGTTAAAGACAGACAAGGTCCAAGTGTTATTGGTTGACTTTGTAAACCAAAAAACTGTCCCTGTTGCACATAGTCGTGCAATGAAGACTGACTTTTTCATTTAAAGGCACCATCTTTCAAGTGTAGTGTTTGTAAGTCTAAGTCATATTATACTTTTGGTAAAATTGGTTTATTTTGTTCCTCTTTATGGTAACTACTAATAGAATTAAAGTATTAAATAGAAGCGGCAGTTCCTCTTTATGGTAATTAGTAATAGAATTAAAGTATTAAATAGAATTAAAGTATGAAATAGAATTAAAGTATTAAATAGAATTAAAGTATGAAATAGAATTAAAGTATTAAATAGAATTAAAGTATTAAATAGAGTGGTATAGAGTTGTAGTGTGGTATAGATAGAGTGGTCCCCACAATATAATAATAAAACCCTCAACTGGTCTGAATTCCACCAAACAAGTATCTGGACTGCGTAGTGTGGTGGCCCCGGTACACAATTTGGTACCGAGGCCACAATATAATTAAAAAACCCTCCACGTGTCAGAATTCCACCAAAAAAGGGTATGGACTGCGTAGTGTGGTGGCCCCGGTACACAATTTGGTACCGAGGCCACAATATAATTAAAAAATTGGGCATCAACTGTCACCGTTGTTTAATATCTGATACACCTAAATATGGACTGCACAGTGGAGTGGCCCCGGTAGTAAATTTGGTGCCGGGGCCACAATACCTCCTCCAACTTCCAAGTGTAGTGTTTATAAAGACAGACAGCGTCGAAGTGTTATTAGTTGACTTTCTTAACCCTAAAATTGTCCCTGTTGCAAATATTCGTGCAATGGACAGTTACTTTTTTATTGAAAGACTCAAGCTTTCAAGTGTAGTGTTTATAAAATATAAACAACAATACAGTAGTTTTAGAGCACGTCAATACCTCTTGTTTTAAATTATGACACGGCATTTTACTTTTGGTTTAATTTCTTGAATTTTTTTAAATTTGGTTTTACTTTTTGAACATGGCAAACGACTGTTGATTGGTCATATAATGCAAAGAAAAAAGGTCCAAGATGGAATTGTCCTTGGGCCCTCACACCCACCCTTATGTTGTTGAAATAGGACATGCACACTTTAACAAACCAATCATTTCAGCGACAGGGCCTACCAAACAACTTTGGCTGAAATGATTGGTTTGTTTGGGCCCCCACACCAAAAAAGCTATTCATCTCTCCCTGTACAGACTAAACAGGCTCTACTGAGGCAAGATGTCGTCCTCATCCTCAACCTCTGATTCCTCTCCCCCTACAGTGTGTACTTCCTCCTCATCACACATTATCAATTCGTCCCCGCTGGACTCCACAACCACAGGTCCCTCTGTACTATCTGGAGGGCAGTGCTGTACTTCATTGAGGAATTGATTATTCATTTTTATAAACATCATTTTTTCAACGTTGTGAGGAAGCAACCTCCTTCGCCGCTCACTGACCAGGTTCCCCGCTGCACTAAAAACTCTTTCCGAGTACACACTGGAGAGGGGACAACTCAGGTAAAATAGAGCCAGTTTGTACAGGGGCTTCCAAACTGCCTTTTTTTCCTGCCAGTAACAATATGGACTGTCTGACATGTCTACTTGGATGGTGTCAGCAAAGTAATCATCCACAATTTTTTCTATTGTGACAGCATCCAATGCAGCGAGAGTAGACATGTCTGCAATGGTTGGCAGGTCCTTCAGTCCGGACCAGATGTTATCAGCATCCCCGCCAGTGCCTCTTTTGGGAAAACTGAGCTTTTTCCTCGCAGCCATAGATGTGGAAGAAAATGAGGGTGGAGCTGTTGGCATGTCACGGTCCTCTTCAGAGGACAATCTCCTGACCAGCAGGTCTTTGCACCGCTGTAGACTTGTGTCCACCGGAAACAGAGACACAACATACGCTTTAAACCGAGGATCGAGCACGGTGGCCAGAATGTATTCATCTGACTTTAAAAGAGTGACCACCCTCGGATCCTGGCAAAGCGTACGAAGGGCTACATCCACAAGAGCTACATGCTTGGTGTAATCGCAATGGCTTACCAGCTCCTCCCTCACTTTCTCCAGCTGCTTCTGCAACAGCCTGATCAGGGGAATGACCTGACTCAAGCTGGCAGTGTCGGAACTGACTTCTCGTGTGGCAAGTTCAAATGGCTGCAGAACCTTGCACAACACGGAAATCAGTCTCCACTGCGCTTGACTGAGGCGCATCCCCACTCCTTTGCCTATGTCGTAGGTGGCTGTGTAGGCCTGAATGGCCTTTTGCTGCTCCTCCATCCTCTGCAGCATATAGAGGGTGGAGTTCCAGCGCGTCACAACCTCTTGTTTGAGGTGATGGCAGGGCAGGTTCATGCTTTTTTGATGTGCCTCTAGTCTGCGGTAGGCACTGGCTGAATGCCGAAAGTGTCCAGCAATTTTGCGCGCCATCGCAAGCATCTCCTGCACACCCCTGTCACTCTTGAGGTAATGCTGCACCACCAAATTAATGGTGTGGGCAAAACATGGGACGTGCTGGAAATTGCCCATATTTAATGCCCGCACAATGTTACTGGCATTGTCTGACACCACAAATCCCCATGAGAGTCTAAGTGGGGTAAGCCACTGGGAGATAATTTCCCTCATTTTCTCTAATATGTTGTCAGCGTTGTGCCTCTTATTAAAGCCTGTAATACACAATGTTGCCTGCCTTTGCACGAGCAGCCATTTTGTAGATGCTGCTACTGATGCAGCTGTTGCTGTTGCTGCGGAAGGGGATGCATCTACCCAGTGGGCTGTCACAGTCATATAGTCCTTCGTTTGCCCAGAACCACTTGTCCACATGTCCGTGGTTAAGTGGACAGTGGGTACAACCGCATTTTTAAGAGCACTGAGGACACTTGATCGTACTTCTCTGTACATTTTTGGTATCGCCTGCCTAGTGAAGTGGAATCTCGACGGGATTTGGTACCGGGGACACAATACCTCCATCAACCCTCTAAATCCCACTCCACTGATGGCGGACACCGGGCGCACGTCTAATACCAACATTGCAGTTACAGCCGCAGTTATACGCTTTGCAATAGGGTGACTACTATCGTATTTTGTGGTCATGGCAAACGACTGTTGGACGGTCAATTGTTTTGTGAAAGACTTAGCGGTCTTACGACTTCCCCTCTGGGAAGATGACCGACTAACAGCAGCAACAGCAGCAGTGGCAGTAGTAGGCGTACCGCTGCAGGATTCCTCGGATGAATCCCGTATTGAGGAGGACTCAGTCTGGCTGCTGACTTGGGCTGCAGGACTGAATCTGATGGAGATTGTGGAGGAAGTTGACGAGGAGGGTGTTGCTGGTGTGTATCCAACTGGACCACGGGATTTAGGTGTCCCTGTACCGATGAGGGTCCTAGCCCCAGTTCCTGAACTAACCACTGAACTATGAAGGTTATTCAGGTGACGTATAAGGGAGGATGTTCCTAGGTGGGCAAGATCCTTACCCCTGCTTATTTGAGCTTTACATAAGCTACATATGGCCATACATTGGTTGTCTGGATTTGGATAAAAATAACTCCAGACCGAAGAGGTGCATTTTTTGGTCTTCTGACCAGGCATGACGATGGGCTTTTTCATCCCATGGACATCAGCTGTTTCCCCCCCTGGTGCCTCATTTACAATAACCACATCACCATCCTCATCATCAAGTTCCTCCACAGCGCCAGCTACATCATCAATAGCCTCCTCCCGAGCCACCTCTTCCCGTACAGTGATGGGAAGGTCAGGCTTGACAACCACCAACATCCTTGGACTCGCCTTGTGGATTTGTGATAATTTCTCTTTAGAAGGCAGAGTTGTTTGCTGTTTTGTTGCTGACAGCATAACTCTCTTCAATTTTTTGTAGGGGGGGGGGAGGAGGAGGAGGGCTAAGATCCGTGGGTGAAGCTGAACCACTAGTCATGAACACGGGCCAGGGCCTAAGCCGTTCCTTGCCACTCCGTGTCGTAAATGGCATATTGGCAACTTTACGTTTCTCCTCAGATGATTTAAAGTTTCTCTTTTTGCTACATTTTCTTAACTTGGGCTTTTTGGATTTTACATGCCCGGTACTACGAGATTGGGCATCGGGCTTGGAAGACGACGTTGATGGCATTTCATCGTCTATGTCATGACTAGTGGCAGCAGCTTCAGCATTAGGAGGAAGTGGGTCTTGATCTTTCCCTACTTTATCCTCCAAATTTTTGGTCTCCATTATATGTAGCACAAGATACTGCAGAATGTGTGAACTTGGTAATATTGCAGTACCAATGGACTTATACTGCTGTATTGGTTTTGCAAATTTGGTTATAATTATTATATATTTTTTTTTTTTAACATTTTTTATTTTTTTTTACTTTTTTTTTATTTTTTAAAAACTTGGGAATAATGGGGAAATAACTATGCCCTTAGAAGCACAGAGCACAGGACACAGCACCACTGGACTGAACAGGACACGGCACAGGACCCAGCAGCACTACGGAACTCAGCAGGACAGAGCACAGGACACAGCACCACTGGACTGATACTGCAGAATGTGTGAACTTTGTAATATTGCAGTACCAATGGACTTATACTGCTGGATTGGTTTTGCAAATTTGGTTATAATTATTATATTTTTTTTTTTTTTTTAATTTTTTTTTTTTTTTTACTTTTTTTTTATTTTTTAAAAACTTGGGAATAATGGGGAAATAACTATGCCCTTAGAAGCACAGAGCACAGGACACAGCACCACTGGACTGAACAGAACACGGCACAGGACCCAGCAGCACTACGGAACTCAGCAGGACAGAGCACAGGACACAGCACCACTGGACTGATACTGCAGAATGTGTGAACTTTGTAATATTGCAGTACCAATGGACTTATACTGCTGGATTGGTTTTGCAAATTTGGTTATAATTATATATATATTTTTTTTAATTTTTAATTGTAATTTTTTTTTTACTTTTTTTTTATTTTTTAAAAACTTGGGAATAATGGGGAAATAACTATGCCCTTAGAAGCACAGAGCACAGGACACAGCACCACTGGACTGAACAGGACACGGCACAGGACCCAGCAGCACTACGGAACTCAGCAGGACAGAGCACAGGACACAGCACCACTGGACTGATACTGCAGAACACAGCACAGCACAGCACAGCACAGCACAGAACTAAACAGCACAGCACAGAACTAAACAGCACAGCACGAGATCTACCAGAACAGAGGACCACCTAACACACCCTCCCTCTACCCTGATCAATGCCCGAGTGAAGATGGCGGCGACTAGCGGGGAATTTATAGGATCCGAGTATCGCGAGATCCGACAACGGGATTATGAGTCAGAGCCTCAGTTTCAGATTTGAATTTGGCGCCAATACCCGGATCTGTCTCGGATCCGACTCGGATCGGCAACGTTCGGGTGGGCTCGGATTTCATAAATCCGAGTGCGCTCATCCCTACTTGACATCAATGCATATGTCACCCTCAGCGGCTGGCCTGTTTTACCCTGCATTAGGGCGGTGAGGACCTATTATAGCTGTGAGCTAAAGGAATGCATGATGAGATAGCTCCATTTCTTAATTGGTACCTCCTGTTTGTTATTTCAGGCCTTTCCCAACTATATAAAGATTAGTAGAATAGTAGCAAGGACTCACATGAGTGATGTGTAGATTGAGGAGAACTTTCTGAGATCAATTTCCATACTATACTATAGCAATTTGTCCATGAAATGTAAAAGTGTCTATATACTCTGCAATTTTGCTGGCCAATAGGGTCAATTAGATCTAATTAACTACAGTATGTTTGGATACAATAAAATTCTCAATCAATGTCCAATCAGGATCATTCAGATGACAACTATGACCGCATCTGACCTTCTATGTGGTTATTATCTGATCAAACTAACTGTGTGGTCTGAGCATTCCGATTTGGTGACTTGTATACTGTTGTATCTTACAGTTTCCACACATTTTATTCTCGTTAAGTTATATATTTTCATTACCTGCTAAATTATGGACTTAGCAGGAGACATGCGTACAATAAAATGATGTTATTTGAATCTATCATAGGTGATATCAACAGAGAAAAGTTCTTGAATTTATGTACCATCTTCTACCACAAAATGCATTGCACTGAATGTCTTGCAAAACCAGAGTTTTCTTCTGTAAAAACTGAAATAACTGGATAAACACCTGTATTGTCGAGCAGCAAAATGTAATTTGGTTAGTTTTACTTCGATTCCAACACAGTTTGATTCCATTTACCAATATAAGATGATCAGTAGTTAGTAAAAAGTAGTAAAAAGGAAATGTTTTTCTGATCATATTGTTGCCTATGTATTAATGTGACCATTGATTAATAAACCATTTGCTTTATTTCAAAATATACTTTCTATTTCTCTCAGGGTGCAAGCTCCATACACAGTCTTTCCCAGTTCTTGGTATTCTCATCGTTTGGCTGTTGAAATGTACTCAGCTTCTACACACAGTCAGTTTGGTGAACGCAAGAAAACACAGCACTCTGGCACTCCTATGTGACATCACTCTAAGGGTGTGCTCAGCGTATATATATTTTCACTCTCTCATATACATAATAGCTGTTCAATATAATGTGAGACTCACATATGTACCACAACCCCCATCATTAACTCAGTGGATGAAGATCCATCTGCACATCTAAGGTTCTCTTTCATATTATTTTTATTTATTTTTTCAACAATTAAAATAAGATCCTTGAATTACCATGAGAATGTCCTAAGAAATGTAAAAGAAAAATATTTTGTGTCGAGTATGCAGACAGCACCATTTTTCCAAATAAACATTTTTATATGACATTAATCAAAGCATGACATACTCTGTTCTCTTCTTGCTTCGTTCCCAATATTTTTTTTGGCAATTTTAAATGCTGGAGAGTACGTTTAACTGTAAGTAATTGCTCAAGAGCCAGACAGGGTAGTTATTTAGTCATGGATTTTAAGGGCCTGTGCTCTTCCAGTATGGGCCTCTTTCATTGCTGGTAGGGAGTCCACATTTCTTATACCACTTACTTTTTGTTTTCTTGGCATCTTTCTAGAAAAATGATTTACTACAATGAGAATTGCACCAATGTATACCTGAGCACTGTACTAACCTGACTACTGGAGGGTGCAATCAATGCGCCAACAAGTTGTTGTAAAAAAGGATTTCTGGCATAAACAAATCTGATGCATTTGGCAAACAAACAGATCAATTAAACTGGTGAATGTGCACTAAATTCTAATACTTTTTTTTGAGTACTGCTTGCTAATTGTACAATGACATTCTGTTCAATACAACTAGCAAGATATACATTAAGTTATTATGTTACTCTGCTAAAACCTTTTAAAGACATCAGTGTTAGCTCCATCAGTAATGGGCAGATTTAGGAAAGGGTAAAGTAAGATGTGGAGGAAAAAGGGCATGGAAGCAATTTGAAGGTTACAAAGGGAGACCAATATGGAGAGGCCAACATGAAAACTAGAGGGAAGGGGTTGAAGGGAAAGATGTGTGTTTTGGAGGAATAATGATGATATAATATAAAGATAGCAGAGACAGATTTGATTTTATATGTTGAAAGAGAAGACACAATATATAAGTTGCAAGTAAGGCTGATTTGAAGGCTTGAAAAAAGAAACAGAGCTGACGCTGAAGGACAAGACACAATAAAAAAAATTGAGTAGAAGAAAGAAGTAATCTTGAGCTGGCAGAAATCACCATATATGATACCTTAACTTGACGCCTGTGTAATAGTAAGACTAATGCAGCACTTATAGAACAGAAAGCGCATAGACTTTTCTAGGTGACCTTTACAAATAGTGACACTACTTCCAACTGTGACATACTGTATAATGTCAAAACATGTTGTGCGAACCTGTTCAACAAAATAACTGACATTTCCATGCCCAAAACTCCAGCTTGACATGTGTCTATATTCATAGTCGAGACAAGTAGATAAAAATATGATGTATTTTAGGATGAAAAATCGGTTTAAATGTAACCTGTGACCTTTACACAACAGGGGTTGTACAGACATGCTGACAGCCATTGCTTCATGCAGGAGTTAATCAGTGCTGCGGTGATGCCGCAGTTAATCACAGTCTTGTTTTAACAATGGAGTATTCTCCAGAAAGATGACTATCAATATCCTTCATTGTCTCAAGTGAGAGAAGTCTAAAAGCAGCTCAGCCTTGCACAATAGACAGGTAGGAACAAGGATCAGGGCCCAACAAGCAGGTGCAGAGCAAAGCTGCCTCAGGGCACACACCTTCCCGCACATCGTTACAATCAGCTCCAAGCACACGACTGGCTTGCTGCCTGCTATTAACACAACCACATTCTTCTCCATGGAATATGTCTTGACATAGCCCCGGGGAACAGAATTCACATTATTATTCAGCTCTGCACATGCCTCTGTGCTGTTTGGCTGACACAGGTCCCAACACGCTAGATCTGCCCAGTTACACTGTAGGTGCAGAGCCTGTCTCAGGAAACAGGTGAACATTCCACTGTAATTTAGTCTACTGACAAGTGGCTCTATGAAATCAGCAGAGTCTTATGGGCTAGAGGTGGCCGTCGCCTGCTGCCACTTCAGATTCCTTTCTTACCATGTCTACTGCTGAACAGGTGCTTACTCACACTACAACAACACTATATGTGTCATGCGTTACTCACCCCATACAGACAGGATGTATACACATAATTTCCCTCTTTGTGCAGAATGTGTGTCACATCCAAAATATAATCTTGATGTACATATCTTAATGCTAGATTCCTCACCAGACAGTGTGGGTGCTCATCTAAAGGCATCCCCAATTTACTGACTATGGGGTATATTTACTAAACTGCAGGTTTGAAAAAGTGGAGATGTTGCCTACAGCAACAAATCAGATTCTAGCTGTCATTTTGTAGCATGTACTAAATAAATGATAACTAGAATCTGATTGGTTGCTATAGGCAACATCTCCACTTTTTCAAACCCGCAGTTTAATAATTATACCCCTATATGTTCTTCAGCTTGAAACTTTCTAAGAAAGTGTTTAGTGATTTACATGACATAAATTGCTGTTCTTTACAAGGAACACATTTATTATCAATTTAAATGCACAATACACTAACAAGAGATTGGACAGATCTATTTTCTAGAATCACAGTGGAATTTGGTAAAACAGCATTATTACACATTAGCTGCAACAATACTAATGTTTTATAGGTTTTATTTAGTGATGGATTTCCATTACAACTTAGGGCCCCATTTAGAGTCGAATGTAATGTGCGTCTAAGACGTACATGAAAGAGCAGGAGTGGGAGTGTGCCGCAGCTTGGTAGGGTGTTACGAGTGGCATGCAACCCCAGTTGCGTCCCACTCGTAATACCTTACCAAGCTGCGACCAGTTCCCACAGCTAGCTAACTACTTGCACCACCTAATTCCTGCCGCACTTTATCTGTCTTTTTTGATGTGTGTTCCGCCTGTGTCTTGATCCAACTAGGGTAGTTTTCGCGGGTAGATGCCCATAGTATCTAAATTATTCATGGTCACGCCTACATCACTCTGTGTTCTTGCCTTTCCCTAGTACTGAGACGCAAGCTATCGCAGACGGAATTGCAGGGAACTGTTGCTTATTGCGCATGCCCCATCAGTGGAAATGTGCAGGATGCGCCTGAAACGGACTTTGCGTCCGACTCTAAATGAGGCTCTTAATGTTCAATCCCCTTAAAAACGTTTTAACTATTTTGTATCTGCAACAGACATTAATTAGCAATTTTGTGAGCAGTACAAGTCTACGGCAGAACTGTGCTACTATACAGGATAACAGATAAATCACTAAGAGGGGTCTCTCTACAGAGAGAATCTTTAACAAACAGCCAATATTAAACAAATACATTAGCTTCTAAATTTTCTCTTAGGGGCAGGACTGTGTTTTCTGGACAAATGATTGGCCTAACCCTCTGGGAGAGGTCTGAACACCTGCCTGGAATGTTTTCAAAAGGTAGACCTCCCTAATCTAGACAGGCAGGTCATTACAAGCAGCATCCTCTCTATAAGGGCTGCTATTGAAATACTTCTGTGCTTTATGGCAGCTGACGTCAGTGACTAATGAATGCTTTTACTTAGCAGAAATATGCAGTAACAGGTAGCATGTTGGAATCTGCCATTGAATAAAGACGAGCTTTGTTGAAGTGCAGAGCTGTAGGGATTAAAATGACCTCATGATTGTAGGCAGCGAGGCTCATACAGGCACCAGAGTTTTATTTATTTTGAACGCGTAACAAGGAAAGCGTGGAATGCATTTTGCATGCCATGGTAAGGTACTCTCAACTTTACAAACCATACCACCTGTAGAACATTCTTGGTGCAACCTGAAACTTTTTGGCTATTAATGAATTATAACTCCTAGCTTGATGTGATATATGCAGCCCTAGAAGCATTTCATCACACACTCCGCTCTACACAGTTAGTTGGTCTGGCAATGAAATATATGCACATTCTTCCACTTACATACATAACTTGATTGTTTTACCTGAGAACCTGATTTACCTCAAAACAACCAAATCTATGACCAATTTAAACACAAAGGGCCTGAGTCATTAAGGAAAGTAAGGCAAGAAAAAGGAGTAAATGTTCTCCGGGACAAACCATGTTACAATGGAAGGGGTGCAAATTAATTTATTATTTTGCACATAAGATAAATACTGGCTGTTTTTTCATCTAGCACACAAATACTTGATAGCTTTATTTTTACACTGAAATTTAAAGTTGAACTAGGACATGTCCTACCCCAACTATAAATCTGTGCCTACATTTTAAATTTAGCTCCCCCTCCAATGCAACATGGTTTTGCCCTGATTCAAAGTTACTCCTTTTTTTTGCTTTGCTCTCCTTAATGACTCAGGCCCAAAAACAATATTGAAAGCCAAATTACATAGATTGTAAAATGCTCCTTATCTTCCTATTTCCTGGTCAGCTGATGGTTCATGAGTAGATCCTCTATCCTGCTGTAAAAGACCACCAATATAATAACACGTTTTACCTCAATAAAAACATTACCTGACACTAGTCTAAGAAGCTCATGTGTACACACACTATTCCTGGACTTCCAATCAGGGGCGCACGCAGGATAACCCTCTTCCCCCCCACCCCAAAAAAAACAAAAAAACAAAAAAACAAAAAAACGAGAGCTGCTGCGCCCGCGCATGCGCAGCAGCTCCGTTTCGGCAGCACTGTACTATACAGCACCGCCATGGACGCTTCTTTGACAGCGCCGCGGCTGCTGTATAGTATAGTGTGTTATGTAGCGGCACTTCTTTAGTGGAGGGGAGGGGTTTCTGGAGACCCAGAAACCCCACCTGCGTGCACCCCTGCCAATGATAATGACAGCCTGAGGTCCAAAATAGCAATGTGTTTGATTCCTGGCCCCACAATTGCTATGTCGGATATCCCCTCAATGTAATACCGGCAATGGAAAGGTTTTCCTGTTTAAGTTTCAACTATATGCTTTACAAAAAAGTGGAGAAAAATGGAGTCTGCCAATTTTTTTTTATAAAACTTCACATATTTGATACATTAGATAAGGTTTGTAGAAATTTTATAGTATTAACTCTTTTTGATTTTGAAATTCGAAAAAAAGTGTGTTTCCCACCCCCTGATCATCATTATTTCCCTATACAGTACAATTAAAATATACGTATTCCAATATGCTGCCAAAAGAAAGCTCTATTCTATCCTTTAAATTTGTCACTTGGTGGCTTTGTTCCATTGTAGTCTGACATTTCCATTTTTTGTGTGATTTTTGTGAAGTTTAAACATGCAGAGAAATAGGGATCACTGTGCAGAATGACTATTGTTTGTATGTCTGCGCACCAATTATACAAAATAAAGCTGAAATACAATCTACTTATAAACAAACTATATCCAACTTTGAAACATCTCCTGAAGATAAATCTCCAGTGCTGAGATCACATCTATACCCTGAAATCAGTACTGAGCTCTCATCTCTAAGTGTATGCTGCTGTCTTGTTGTCTTGGTATATTACATCTGTGGAGCACACAGGAACCCGTTCAATATTAGGTTTACAATTATTTAATTACTTTTCTTATTGTATTTGTAATACCCTGACCAACTCCATGTACACATTTCTGTTGTGTGAACGCATCATTTGAATAATCAGAAGTGTACATAATTACAGCCATATGAAAGCAAACATATATATTACATGTCAGAGAACGGCATGCTAAGGGCATCCCGTGCAGAGAGCTCAGAGCTCAGAAATCAACGTTGTGTTTGTTGTTGCAGAATAAACTCTCTTAAATAAACGCTTAATTTTCAACACCTACTTAATTCTCAACGGGCTGCGTCTATCTCAGCAGACATGAGCTCATTGAGCCTGTAACACTGGCAAAGACATAGATTTACAAGTAAAATTCCCACCTTTGGGGCCACACAACAAATACAAATCTCTGAGAGCCTGTACAAAAAATATAACCGCCGAATAGACCATAAATGATCCGCGTGCATACACGCAGTGCTGGCCCATGACACTGGTTCAGACAGAACACTGTACACAAACTGAGGAGGCAACTTGATCGTGTTTCTCAACTCCTGCAATGCATTCAACAAGTATAATGCAATTCTAACATCAAGACTGACCTAAAACACAAATTGCCTTATACATAAATAAAAACCACTAATAACAGAAACAAATATATATGTAAGCTAAATATATTTTAGATCAGACCTGGACAAATTTCACCAAAATGAACGGTGTCCAGACCAGTGTGTGGCCAGATCTCTGTCAGATTTGCCCATACATGAACAGAAACAAAGAAAGACAAGTTGTCATTATTAATCTCATCTCTCCTTCCCAAGAAGACCTTATTTAAACTACCAGTGGAGGTGTCTAGGCTCCTCCACTTGAACTTTCTACTTATGTGAATAAGAAGTTGGCAGGGGAGGGGCTTTGACAACCTAAATAATGCCCCATTTTATTTCAAGTCGAATTAGCCATTGCGGGAAAGGGCAGCACAGTGGCTTTGTGGTTTGCACTTCTGCCTTACAGCACAGGGATCATGAGTTCAATTCCCGACCATGGCCTTATCTGTGAGGAGTTTGTATGTTCTCCCCGTGTTTGCGTGGGTTTCCTCCGAGTGCTCCAGTTTCCTCCCTCACTCCAAAAACATACTGGTAGGTTAATTGGCTGCTAACAAAATTGACCCTAGTGTGTGTGTTAGGGAATTTTGACTGTAAGCCCCTATGGGGCAGGGACTGATGTGAGTGAGTTCTCTGTATAGCGCTGCGGAATGAGAGGCGCTATATAAATAAATGGTGATGATGATTTGTTGTAGTTACAATGATGAGAGAGTCAATAAATGATGAAACTACAGTTTCTTTACTTTTCGATATGGATAAACGTCTCAAACTATTAAAAGATCTTTCTCACAGAGCTTTTGCAATAATAGCTTTGTGTGTTTGAAAGGAAACCATGTTGTGTTGTGAATAGCTGTCTGAGATTCAGTATGAAGGCGTCTTGCATACATTGAGCAGAGATGTGATAGTTCCTTGGTCTCGCTGTTGGAACGGGCTGTGTTCTTCCGAATCATACACACAGATGGCAAACGGACAAAAATAATTTCCGCACTGAAATTTGAAGATATAATATAACACTTTGTCTGCCAGCATTTTGGTGCAGCCACAGTAAATTCAGTTATTACTCATTATTTGACTATGTAGACACTGGTCAGTGTTAAGTATGGAGGTATTGTATATAATGTATATGTGCATAAACAGCAGTGGTTGATCTATTGTAGTAAAGCCTCCTCAGATCTGTAATAGCGTAAAGCTATACCCACTTCTACTAAAATAGATAAGTGCTAATTAGTATGATGTCTACAATTAGTGATATCATAAATGTTACCAGTTTATTATCAATTAGTCTATATTTATGCATTATGATCAGTGGTGGAAGTGGGGGTGTATACGGTGATATGCCATCGCGCCACTTCTACTGCCTTCATTGTTAAACTATCAAATTCCATTCGCTTACATTCCCATTAAATTTTTCATACTGCCACCTCTAAAAGTATATACCGCCACTGCTAAATTCCTACTTCGACCACTGATGATTACGGGAATGAGGCAATCTTTAAGTCTCCACTCATCAATGCACTGAAGGGGTTAGACGAGTGGTTCCCAAACTGCGTGCTTAGGCTCCCTGGGGTGCCTTGGATATCTCACAGGGGTGCCTCGACCAGGGCCAGTGGTAAGCAAGGCGGGGGACTACTTGGTAATTATTTTGGCTTAGGGGTGCTTTGAAAAAAATTTGAAGACCCTAAGGATGCCTTGAACTGAAAAAGTTTGGAATCCACTGGGTTAGACTAACACTATACAAACTTTGCCCCCTGCCTATATGCAGTCCTTTGAACACCTATTTCCCGTACAAACTAGTGTTTATTGCTGGAGACAGCAGACTACTAATGCCTACAATTAAGAAGGAATCTTCTGCAGTTAGATATTTAGTTCAAGAAAGTCTCCCATATTGTTACACTTTCTCTTTCCACGAACAGGTATTCAGCTAACTATAGGTCCCTGCTCTCAATTGTCATCGTATACATAGAAATTAAACCAGGAGAGTAACATTTCTGATGCATGAAAACAGTAAGAGAAGATGATCTACAACAGCGCAAGGTGCAGCCTCACAAGTCCCAGGGCACTGTTAAGCCTAAATGATAATCTTTATGGCCCAGGGACAGCTTTTCTGAGGGCTATTATCTCATTGAGATGTCATCTTTAGTGATATCCAGCATAAACTTGTCTCAGCAAACACTGCCCACGTTCCAAAGAAATACCATATCTAAGTGCTCAGAACCCCTGTAACTTCCAGCTAGCTACGTTCTGGCCTCATGGTCCAATCCAACCCACTTGGGCCCCTCATGTAACGGCAGGTATGTGTGCCAGCCATATCTGTTTTACATCCAGCAGAAATAGAATATCACATTTCCAGCAACATCTATGTGTTTCCACACAGCTAATGATATTACGAGCTCTTTAGTATTGTGAAAACAAGTACCTGCTCACATTTCCAAAAAATGATTTGGCAGCTACGAAAAGCAGTGGGGAAACTCCCTCCTGAACATCCATTTAGGAGGTGACATGATGAATATGAAGAAATACCTGTGGGACCTCAGTGAAGCCAGAATTGGTTTTGAAAGACTTGGAAAGTCAATAAGTGAACACACTAAGTAAGGGAAAGTTTAATTATGCCAATGAACAAAAGTTCTTTTTTTTAACTTCTCAGCAGATTCTGGCAAAACATAGATCCACTGTTAAGTGTTCTAATGTACAATGCCCTGAGCTCCAAGTACAACACAAACATACAGAAATCTGAGTTTTTTCTATCCTTTGTTTCATCTCGTTGGCCTGCGTCCTCAATATTTCATGCACAATAGACAGTGTCTCTGCTAATTTATTGTAGCTTATTAATATATTTCCTGTTTATATGCTTTATCTCCTCACTTCCAAGGAACCATATTTTATTTCGAAATATGCCTGCACTGAGCCAGCCCTTTAATCTAATTATTGAACTTTTTTTGGACCGGGTGAAGACTTAGAGTTTTTACAACGTATTACAACAATAAAAGCACCAGCGAGCAGATTCCATCTCTCCTCATATGGGAACATTAACAGTTTGTGGGTGGAGCAGGTTTCGGCTACAAACTATTACAATGTACAGCTTTCTATACTTCTTGTTCCCTGCAACCTAGGACAAATACATGCATGCTCTCCCCAATGAGGTTTTCCATTCAGTTGTTTGAAAACAATTTGATAAAGATTAGCATTGAGGTCTACACTACTGCTTATATTTGTAGACCAGGGGCGCACACAGGATTTTTAGGGGGGGGCACTTCGTTAGATCATGGCAGACTTTCAGATACAAATAAAGCATAGGACGCTTCCACTTTAGCATCTCAAAGAAATATCCTTTTACTGTCACAAAGATATCAAGTCAATTTGTGTATTCATTTATAGTCTAGTTTCTCAGCCAACACCTAACAAAATATGATGAGAGTTGTAATTCACAAACATGAGGATTCCAGCTGCTGCATTAGACTACATAACACCATATAATAAATATAATGTAATGCAATGTATTTAAAAAAGTTATCGCGCACACCTATGTCACATGTCTCATTATATGGGATTGATGGAATGCACAGCTGTCAATGAAGAGTCACCTTATAGAGTGAGCACATATAGATCCATCCCCTGCACTTTCATACTAGGTTTTAGCTGCCTGTACTTGCGATGTCTGCAGAGATTTCTGCTTAATATAAATAACCATACACAAGACTCTGCCAAGTGTAAGATACTTAGGATATTTATAGCAGAAGAATATTGTTCTGCTGGAAGGTTTCATACACTCACGCTTGGCTTTGTGTAAGAAACCTGAAACAGTGGCTATATGGAAATTCAATGTGTCTTTTTATGTTTCGTTATTCCTTTCTAATTCCTTCTAATCACTGGGGTTTAATAAATTAATACATACATTGCTGATCGATGTCATATAACTAGCGCAATAACAAAGAAAACACGTGTCAAGAATGTCTGTTTCTGGTCTGCAAGCACCTAACATCACAATCATAGCTTCTGTGTATGTGTCTTATATCAGCTAATAGTTATTTATATTATTTATACACAAGATACATATACACCTTACTTTATGAAATTTTTATTAATTTGATAAAATTGCATATTTAATGACTGTCCCCTATCCCAAGTGACAGTTTCTAAACTTTAGTCCATGGAAACTTACATTCCTGACAATCTCCCTGCTTTTAATATATACAAGCTGCACTGTAGCTTGTTTTGTATGTTGGAAGCAATTTTGAGTATCTACCTGTGTTATTTGTTTTGTTCTGTGTACTGGATATCATCTCAGTATATCCTCTTATTTTCCATGTAAGGACAACTGCACACAACCTCTTCTTTTTGTCTGTATGCTACGTGTAATTCTCAGTATCTCCTTATTCTGTATGCAGGACAAAAACACACTATATCTTATCATGTATGTTTGATGTAATTCCCAGTACCTATTCTTATTCTGCGTGCATTGACAACTGTACATAACTCTTTCCCTTGTTATTTATTCTGGATATAATTTTATGTATTCGCCTCTTACTTTGTATGTATGGAGACAATAATTATTAATGATACAGAGAATATGTAGTCATTCACATTGGTCTCTGCCCCATTGGAGATTACTGTCTAAGGGGTCTACTTATCCGTATCTACCTTATCTACCTATCCATATGGAGCTGACAGAAAGTGAGTTGTCAAATAAGTATCATGGCGTATATTTACTGAACTGCGGGTTTGAAAAAGTGGAGATGTTGCCTATAGCAACCAATCAGATTCACACAGGTAGAGCATACAAACTCTACACAGTAGGGCCCTGGTTGGAGTCAAACTCATTACCCCAGCACTGTGGTACAACAATGCTAACAACTGTGCCACAGAGCTGCAGCCGTATTACCCATACTTGCCAACTCTCCCGGAAAGTCCGGGAGACTCCCAAAATTCGGGTCAGGCTCCCGGGCGAGCTGGCATTTCTCCCGCATCCCAATCTCACGGAGAATCGCGTCATTTGACGTGATTCTCGGTGAATCACGCCATTTTGGAGAGCGGGAGTGGGCGGGGCGAGGTCAATCGCGGCATTTTGGCCCCGCCCCTGCGCAGTGAATTACGGTTTCGCAGGGGGGATGGGGGGTTGGGGGGGCAGAGCCAAAATGACGCGATTGGCCTTGTCCCGCCCCCTCACGCCCTCCAGTCACGCCCCCTCTCCCGGAAATGGTAAGTATGGTATTACCTGGTTTTTAAGTCATTTTGGTTTTATAATCAATTTGATTTGGTGAGTAGTCTTAGCGTTCCCAGCCACACAAGTCCCTTAAACAAGCTGTTAGTGACAATCTTTCTCTTAGGGAGATGGGGAAAATCTGAATTTTCTGAACATGCAAAGTTTACACAAAGTTAATCTTTCTTGTACTGCAAGTGTATATTAGCCCAAAGGTGCTTCGAGTGTACACAGCAGACTACACGACACTTTTGGCATGACGCAAGACACTGACATTTAAATTAGCCTGAGAAGAGAGACCCTGAAATCCTATGAGGCTGTAATCTAGTGTAGCCATCATGTCAGGGTCTGAGTGGAATGAAAACATACGGGATAAGCAGACAGTTGTGTCATGAAGACATGCAACAATAATAAACGAGATGCAGCAATTGAAATGATCTCTGCAGACATCATTCTGCTCCTATGATTTAAGAAGTCAGTTTTCTGCTGAGTTGCAGAAAGTGTATGTGGGAGTAAGGCTACAAACCTATCCCCCTCCCCGGATTTTTCCTGAGTTATGCATTCTCTGTCCGACTCTTTGTTGTGGATTTTTTCTCTGGCTCGCTGGTGGCATGTAGCATACATACAATCCCTGCCAAGCATCATGCTTCAGCAGACATTCTGTCTGCAGAGGGACTTCCTGTCCCAGTTGGGACTTAGTGTAAAAAGACTTGCAGAAACTCAAGAAGAAGGTTGTTGCACTGCTTAACTACTGCGTGACGGCTTCTCACTGTCTCCGCTATGAATAATATACCACAAGTTTAAGAAAGTGAACATCTCACTTCAAGTATCTAAGTGCTTTGTGTGACAGTCAAATTAATGGTTTAACTTTGTATTTGGCTGAGAGCTGAACAGTACAGGCTCATCTTTCTCTCTCTCGGTATAAATAATAAAATCAACATTCCTAGTTCCAGGACAGCGGGGAGCGCCGCTACAGTTTAACTATTTGAGCAGCAGCGACGGAGAAGGACGGGAGGAGTGAGGATTTTTAAATTCTCCCAACTCTTGTAAGTGTAGGAATGCTAATGTAATGAAAACATTTTAAAACAAAGGATTGATGGGAGATTTCTGGAGCCATAAAATATTCTTCCAGATCCGCCAAGCTGCATTAAATCATATTCCAATAAATATTTTAATGAGGATCCACATTATTTTGTCTTGAGTGGCTTGGCAGGCCCTACCCACTGTTTTGTGGTGCATGTTCTGTTTCCTATACAATAAACAACAGACATGGACACCTTACACAACAACGCAGTGCAACTTCAGATCATATATCAAACATGCAGAACTCTATTCAAGAATACATCCCATTAAAGCCTATAAAGTTATGTCTAAGGTTCGTTTGTTTGTCTGCACTGCTCTCCCTCTGTGACATCACCATCCATTCACAATCTAAACTGTGTATCTGTACTGCTCTCACTCTGTGACATCACCATCCATTCACAATCTAAACTGTGTATCCGTACTGCTCTCACTCTGTGACATCACCATCCATTCACAATCTAAACTGTGTATCTGTACTGCTCTCACTCTGTGACATCACCATCCATTCACAATCTAAACTGTGTATCTGTACTGCTCTCACTCTGTGACATCACCATCCATTCACAATCTAAACTGTGTATCTGTACTGCTCTCACTCTGTGACATCACCATCCATTCACAATCTAAACTGTGTATCTGTACTGCTCTCACTCTGTGACATCACCATCCATTCACAATCTAAACTGTGTATCCGTACTGCTCTCACTCTGTGACATCACCATCCATTCACAATCTAAACTGTGTATCCGTACTGCTCTCACTCTGTGACATCACTAGGAAAGGAGATCAAAGAGAGGAAGTTACTCTTTTCATGTGACCCATTTACAGACAGATTGTTACTCACGGCAGTTTAAGGGGTTAATAAACATTTATCCTACTTTCCTGCTTTTATTACAAGTGAAATGGATACTTGTAGTTACAACACACAGATTAGTTCAATTGATTTTTTTTTTAATCACAATTTTAAATAAAACTACCAGAACACATTATTATTATTCCACCTACTAAATGGTATAAGGTCCCATAGCATATGTGATATAAACCAGTTTAAATAGGTGTAGCCTGCATTTTAAGAAAGTCAAGAGTCTGGAAGGAGATTGCACTGAGACAGCAGAGCCAACCCCAGTAATAAGACTCATGCACATGCCCTCATTCTATCTTGTTTGGACTGCTACAACCTCCTGCCAACTAATACATCCACATATTAACTTTCCATTCTACAGTCTACCCACAATTCTGGAGTGGGAATTGTCCATCTTACTGCAAAGATCTTTTGCTCACATAACACTTGTATGTCTCGTGTGGGTTTGTAACTTACACAGTATAATCTACCAAGTTTACAATGTCAGCTCCAAAGCAGAACACCCAGCTACACCTCTTCCACATGACCAAGACTTATTTTTCTCCCCTCTTTATATCATTCTCTAAAGATGAGACATAGAGATGTCACAGATTGAGTGCAGTGTATTCACACAGTCTGTGTAGCAAGTTAGGGAGTAATTGGATAGTGATGTCACAGATTGAGCGCAGTGTAGTCACACAGTCTATGTAGCAAGTTAGGGTCTGATTGGATAGTGATGTCACAGAATGAGCATAATGTAACCACACAGTATATGTAGCAGATTAGTCTGAGACAGAATGTAAAAATCTTGATGATCTAGAACTGTGGATGCCGAATTAGTAGATGATGAATGTGCAACCTGCTGCATGATAATATCAACATGCCTTCCTCAAGTATCTCTACTCTGCTCCGCAAATATCATTGCCTCTATTTGCAGCATCAAAGTCGGGCCTCATAAAGCACATTGATCACTCCAGTACTTTTTCCTCTGTCGAGCAAACACTCTTAAGATGGGGGAGCTTTGACATGTAGGGAGCCACCCAGGAGTGTGCTTCTCTTATGCTCTCTCCCGGGCAACATAGTCCCTGCATAATGCACAAGGCAGTATGTAAGAAGGCCATGTTTCCCTTAGGTTACAGGTCCCTTTTAGTGTAGGGAAGATCAGCGGTAAACAATAAATGGAGGAGAAACTTCATGTCTACCTGTTTGAATACCTTTCAAAGAAGGAAAAGAGGGCAGAAGGCATTTGCACATTTGAAAAATATTCAAGATCCAATTTATTACATGGTAGAACTTAGACTACCTAAGGCATGGTACAAACTGAAGAATTTTCCAACCCACGTGTAATCAGTGGCGGATCCAGGGGGGGGGGGGGGGCGATCGGCGGCTGCACACTATGTGCAGATCCGTTCAGCAGAGAGAGTTAGGGAGAGAGTCCTGCCCGACTGCTCTGATTGACACAATCAGAGCAGCCGGGCAGGACTCTCTCCCTAACTCTCTCTGCTGAACGGATCTGCACATAGTGTGCAGCCATCAGCAGCCTTAGGTGTCAAAAAGGGGGCGGGGCTAAATCGCCCCCCCTAAATCGCCCCCGGTACAATTAACTTCTGGATCCGCCCCTGCGTGTAATCTACATTTTTACTAACGACTGAAGGTCCGATAGCTCAGGCGATTAAAGCGTACACACTAGACACATTTTAAATGATTAACAAAAGAATAACCGGTCGGGCAGCGACTTTTAACAGCCATATTGTCGTGTTAAAAGATTTGGATTTCGTACACACTGAATCGACACATGTGGTCCCCTCTAACAATATCCCCAAGAAATTTAAATAATGTTCATTAAGAACCACCCAAAAACTCTTAAAAGGAGAAGGAAATACGTCTTCTTTATTTATTCTGTAATACATACTTGTGTACAGTGTAGGTTCGTTCGCAACCGCACAGCAACAAATTCTTTTACTATTATAGATACTGTTGAAGAAAGACAAGCAACTGCTCTTTTGCAACTTGCTATGGCCAGAAGACTGCAAGTACAGACCCGAAGGAGAAAGAATCGTTCTTGTTGGACCAAAGAGTGGTTCCAGAGAAGAGATTCATTCTTTCATATGCTCCTGCTGCAGAAGAATATAAGATAAAATATTATTTATATTATTAACAGACAGAAGAATGCACGATGATATATGCTGCGTAGGTACAGATTAGGTTCAAGTCCAAGCTGAAAAGATTGTTTTAAAAAAAGAAAACATAAATACAGAAATCGAAGATATTAAAGATGTAATAATAAATGGGGGTATTTGCAATGACATGTGAATGCTGTCACAATTGTTCGGAGCTACATGTACCATTATAATAACCAAAATGGCACCTGTTTTACATAAGCTATGAAACTAAAGGTCAGCTTTGTAGAGAAACAACAAGAGGGACCACAACATAAAGTTACTTCGAGCTTTGTGCAAGGGGGAAAATGGAACTTTGTATGGCGTTGGAACAGAACTTGTGTTCCATTTATTACTGGATAGACTTTATAGAAGTAAAATGCTAAAAATATTTTATCCTTTTCTCGTAGATACAATCATCATATCAGATGACAGTTCTGAAGGAGAGAAAAATATTGGTAGTCCTTTGAAGGGTGTGGTCGAGAAGATGGAGGAGCTGAATGAATATTTTCAAGCATTAAGCTCAAACATCAGTGATGTAGAAAAGAAACCTAGAAAAGAATTTCATGGAGATGTTTCAAGTGTTTGAGAAGGTTATGTCATAAAGCAGTAGCCAGCTTAAGTGTATATAAACTAGAGATGGTCGGGCTCGGTTCCCCGAGAACTGAACCCGCCCGAACTTTGCCTATCCGAGTACCGAGCCGAGCAGGTTCGGTACTCTCCCGCCCGCTCGGGTTCCAAATCGAGGCCAAACGTCATTGTGACGTCGTTGGATCTCGGTACTCGGTTCTCGCGATAATTGAAAATTTTTATATACCTGCCTTCACAGCAATCCATCGCCATTTGACAAAGGGACAGAGCAGGGTGTAGTCACAGGCTGATTAGAGCAGGGACAGAGAATATACCTTATTCTTCATCCAATTCTGATAACAATTGTGATAACAATTCTGATTATAATTCTGATAAAAATTGATAGAGAAGAGAGGAGGATAGAGGAGTCTTTTTTTTCAATATTTGGCACTACAAGTGCTTTGGGGTGTCCCCCATTCTTTTGCATTAATATTTCTGGCTGTCAAAAGTCCTGTTTGTCAGCAGTCTAAAAAAATAATTTTTAGCACTCTCAAGTGCTTTTGGGGTGTCCCCCATTCTTTTGCATTAATATTTCTGGCTGTCAAAAGTCCTTTTTGTCAGCAGTCTGAAAAATTATTTTTAGCACTCCCAAGTGCTTTTGGGGTGTCCCCCATTCTTTTGCATTAATATTTCTGGCTGTCAAAAATCCTGTTTGTCAGCAGTCTGAAAAATAATTTTTAGCACTCCCAAGTGCTTTTGGGGTGTCCCCCATTCTTTTGCATTAATATTTCTGGCTGTCAAAAGTCCTGTTTGTCAGCAGTCTAAAACAAATAATATTTAGCACTCCAAGTGCTTTTGGGGTGTCCCCCATTCTTTTGCATTAATATTTCTGGCTGTCAAAAGTCCTGTTTGTCAGCAGTCTAAAACAAATAATATTTAGCACTCCAAGTGCTTTTGGGGTGTCCCCCATTCTTTTACATTCATTTTTCTGGCTGTCAAAAGTCCTGTTTGTCAGCAGTCTCAAAAAATAATATTTAGCACTCCCAAGTGCTTTTGGGGTGTCCCCATTCTTTTGCATTAATTTTGCTGGCTGTCAAAAGTCATATTTGTCAGCAGTATCTAAAACAATTTGTAGCACTACAAGTGCTTTGGCCTCATAATGGATTCAAAGCAGTCCACATATGAGCAGAATCAGCAACCAGGTTCTGTCACCAGTCCTGATGGTAGTGTTCCCAGTACGTCATCTGGGAAAGGCGATGTCAAACTACACAGTATTTTGAAATCAGTCAAAAAAACACACACCAAAAAAAATTTTACCGTGTTGAAGCGAAAAAGAAGTGTAACTGAGGAAAAGTTAAGTGCCGATAAAAAAAAAATTGCCAACATGCCATTCTACACAGGCAGTGGCAAAGAGAGAATGAGGCCTTCACCTTTTTTTATTAGTAACAGATCCAAAAATGTTACCGAGCCTACAAGTGTTGCACAACTACGCGTCAAACAACAACGTGTCAAAGCCGAGCTGCAAGATAACAGTAAGGCATTAGAGGATAATGTTTGCTCTGAATCAGAAATGACACCAATCCCTGTGGAGAGTCCATCCAACAGTGGTATGTCTAATCGTGAGCATTCTTATAATGTACCCATAAAGAAGGGCCCTTTCAGCAGTTCTGCTGATGTGTGCCTGAACAGCCCTAGTGTAGCCGGTGATACACCAAGTGAGGATGACACTTTGGAATTAGAAGAGGATGAGGGGGAGATTTGGGTAGCCGAGGAGGGCACTAATGATGATGTTGATGATTATGATGCAGACAGATACCAAATTGCCTTCCTCAATTTCTATTTATATTCTAGACTCTATAATGGCTGAATAGTTTTCTATTTTACTCCTAGTGGAGAGGGGGTCTGATGCAGACAGATACCAAACTACCTTGGTCCATTTATTTTTACTTTCTAATTCTACTGTCTATGCAGGCTGCTTTTTTTTCTATTCAACTACAAGTGGAGGGTGGGGGGGCATAGATAGCCACCAAACTACCTTGGTCCATTTATTTTTACTTTCTAATTCTACAGTCTATGCAGGCTGCTTTTTTTCTATTCAACTACAAGTGGGGGGTGTAATATGCACCCAAAGACGATGGCTGCATTGCAATAGGCAAAGATGAAGAGGAAGACAACCTGGTTTGTGTGCAGAATTAAGGACGGCCTACCAGGGATTAAACTGTTTTCTTCCTAATTTATTAGCTTTAGAATTACCTTACTTATCCAAGAAACAGGTGGAGCACTAAATTAGGTTATTTTATGCCCAAAAACATTCATTTTTAAACAAAATTGCAAAACAAAACCAAACAAAACCATAACCAAAACACGCAAAGGCGGTTTGGCAAAACCAAAACACAACGGTAATCCAGATCCAAAACCAAAACCAAAACACTGGGGTCAGTGAGCATCTCTAATTTAAACAGTCATATCTTATAGTGCTAGTGTAATTATATTTTTGGATGTGTATATATTTTTCAGAGGATATTTTTTTAACAATGTGTGATTTGCTTTGTGTATTTTACAGAACTATACATATATTAATAGGTAAATAAAGGCACAAGTATAAAACATGTGGAATACACGGGTGTGGTACCTTTTAGTGATTACCAGATCCCTGACAACGGATACCCTGAGAGGAATACACCGAAGGTGTATTCCAAGACAAACTGGTAATACTGACACGTTCAAACATTGACTTGAAACACTGCGATGAATGAAGAATCCGGCAGGTAGCGATGACGTCACTTTTAAGCTTCACACTATGTTTGCGGCTGTTAACCTGGTTTCTTAAGGACGCGCTGCCTGTACAATCTATTAGGCTTTTTAAAGAACATTGTACAAGAACATTGACTTCTTCATTCGTCAGCAGTGTTTCAGGTCAGTGTTTGAACGGGTCAGTATTACCAGTTTGTCGTGGAATACACCATCTGTGTATCCCTGTCGGGGTATCGGTTGTCGGGGATCCAGTAATCGTTTTAATGAGTACCACCAGAATATACATGTACAGATTTAAAAAGCACATGTGCAATATACATTGCCATGTACACAGGTGTATAAATATTCTAGCAGTCATATACAATGCACATCAGTTCCACCTCCTCCAGGAATTGCGCATACCTGCTCCTGAGAAATATGATGGCCCCAGGAGAAATCCCAAGGGTTGCCGAGGCTTTCTAAACCAATGCTCTAACCAGTTTGAACTCGCCCCGGAGCATTTTTCTTCAGAGAGAGCTAAAATGGAAATCATCATTTCCCTCTTTATTGGGCAGGCTCTGGCCTGGGCCTCCCCTCTATGGGAACGTGATGATTCTTCTCCCCGTAATTCTTCAGTTTTCATTGAAAATTTTCGCTGAGTTTTTGATGAGTCTGGTCGTGTTTCATCTGCCGCCTCAAGTCTTCTTGCTCTCTGGCAGGGGTCGCTCTCAGCTGGGCAGAATGCCGTCCAAATTCCGGACATTAGCTTCGGAGCTAAAATGGAACAATTAGGCTTTGGTTGCCACCTTCTGGCAAGGACTTTCTGACCAGATTAAGGATGTCCTAGCTTCTCGTGACCTTCCTCCTAATTTGGATGATCTAATTTCTCTTAGTATCTGGAAATTCGTCAGCAGAAACGTTCCCTGGAGATGGACTAAAGCTGACACCTTTCCTCCCGATTGGCTCCTCACTTTCAGTCTCCTGTTTCTTTGGTTGAGGAGTCCATGCAGGTTAGATGCTCCCATCTTTCCCAGGATAAATGGGAGCACTGTACAAAAAACCACCTTTTTCCGAGAATTCCATCATCTTGGGGTTACACTGCTGGAGGACACATTCTCCTCAATTTAATTGGCACAGAGCCCAGGTCACCTCCTGAGGTCCTTCCTGCTTTTAAGGCTGTCTTTCCAAGATTCCTCGTCCCGTGGTTCAGTTGTCCTGCCTTTCACTATCTCCCCAAGTGACACTCCCTGAACCATACTTTTCTCTATGTGTTTAGCAAGTTGGCCTCTGAGAAACTGTCTCCACATTGTCCATGGGACTGTCCCATTGAGCTTGTTCCTCGGTACAACCATTCCTAAGGGCAGGGTATACCCTTTATTGTTACCAGAGACTAAAACCATGTCCCAGTACATTTCCAAAAACCTTCAGTGGGGATTCATACGAAAATCTTCCTCTCCTGCGAGGGCTGGATTCTTCTTCATCAAAAAGAAGGACGGCTCCTTAAGACAGATTGTCTTGTTGTAACAGATTCTGGATACTTCTACTACTAATCTTGATTAGCGCTGGCTTACCTGAGGCGCGGAGTCTAACGATCTCCCCGGTGTTCACCAAGAAACGCCGCAAGGCGGGGTGGGCTTCGCTGCCAGGAGTCGCAGGTCGCGGTCCTCAGGTTCGCCCCAAGATGTAGTACAGCGGAGTGGAGTGGAGGTTGCGGAGTCAGACAAGCCGGTTCGGTACACAGGAATGGAGTCAGGCAGAATCAGGGGGCAACTCGGAGTCAACAAGCCAGGTTTGGTACACGGGTCACAAGAACAGAGGAATGGTCAGCAAGCTGGGTCGGTACACAGGGATAGGAGAGCCAGAGTAGTCAAACAGGCAGAGATCAGCACAAAGGATGACACAGGAGACTGGAAGCCACAGCAATCCACGAAGCACAGGAGCCAGGAACAGGTAAGTGTTGCTCTGACACTCAGCGAGTGTCAGAGTGAGGTTTTATCCTGACAGGAATTCAAAATCCCCGCCTCTAGGTTGAGGTCATGTGACCATCTCCGGGTGGGGTCACGTGGTCTGGGATGCGGAAGTGCGGCTTCCGGAGCGGCGGGGTAAGTCCGTTACACTTGTATTGACTACCGCCGCCTGAATGCCATTACTATCAAGACTCACTACTCCCTCCCTCTTATTTCAGGGTTATTTGATCGCATCCGCATCTTCACTAAACTAGACCTCAGAGGAGCCTACAACCTGGTACGCATTTGTAGAGGGTACCAGTGGAAGACGGCCTTCAATACTCGTGATGGGCACTACAAGTGCTTGGTAATGTCTTTTGGGCTCTGCAATGCCCCCACTATCTATAAGAGGCACAATGCCTCAATCCTGGCCAGGCTCGCTGGTTACTTTTTTTTCTCGTTTTCAGTTAATATTCACCTACCGCCCTAGTTCCAAAAATCTCAGAAGTGGGCACTTCCTAGTGAAGTGGGCAGAATTCGGGAGATTGCCACACTCGCCCGGGAGTCCAGGAGACTCTCGCAAAATGCGGGAGTCTCCCGGACATTCCGGGAGAGTTGGCAAGTATGCTATACAAGCAGAACCCCACTTAAAGTGTAATCTCTGACAACTAAGTGATAAGGGAAAACATAGAAATGATGTTGAGCGAAGGAATTAAGGCCTCATCTTAGAATGTAAGTAACACCTGTTTCACAGAGAAGAATTCTAACCATAATGACTTATTTTTTTTTTGAAAAAAAATAATTATGATAAAACGAGTATAGCTATTCCTACTCTAATAACTGCATAGTGGTCATTGATACGATTGGGGCTTGTTGACTTGTGGTCCAAAACATATGTGTGGCCAGAGAACTGTATCATTCCAATGTGCTAGCTAAGACTGTGGTCTACGTCATCCTAGTGGTTGATTAATGCCTTACCAGCATTTACATTGACACAATGTCCAGACTATTAAATCTGTTTAGGAATTTTTCAACAGTCACACAGGAAGTGATAGGTCTCATAAGGGGGCACTATAGTAGATAACTGGGTGGGAATATGAACTAAATGCAGTAGTGGAGCAATCTACCTGTAGAGTATCCACCTGATATGAACTAGACAGTGATATTCCTGCAGGAGGCCTATACCTACAATTTAGGTGTCAGGTGTCCAAAGCTCTATAAGCTGCTAAGCCGGGTGCCATCACTATAGGACATACTCGGGCAGGCAGGAATCTAATCTTCTTCTGTCTAGGCCTGTATCTAATAAGAAGCGATAGGGGAGAGGCAGGGGCGCATGCAGGGGGGGGGGGGGTTCTGGGTCTCCAGAAACCCCTCCCCTCCACTAAAGTGCCCCTACATAGCGGCACTGTACTATATAGCAGCCGCGGCGCTGTCAAAGAAGCGTCCGGACGTTTCTTTGACAGTGCTGCGGCTGCTGTATAGTACAGTGCTGCCGAAACAGAGCTTCTGCGCATGCAGCTCTCTCGCTTTTTTTTTTTTTTGGGTGGGGGGAAACCCCCCTTAAAAATCCTGCTGCACCCCTGAGAGGGGTGGCAGCAGTAAGACACCACTCCTCCAGGGACAGGACCTAATAAACAAGACAACAGCCACACACAGAACTAATAATCTCTTGCCCTTCTGGTATATAGAACATTTATAGAAAATATAGAAAAACAATCCCTGCTTGGAATCGGGACTCTGTACAAACTTCAAATATGTTTGTTAATTGAATTAATAAAACAAATGTTTAGATGGCAGATCCTCGTAGGCCTCAGAGGAAAGAAAAAAAGCTCAAGCAAATGAGAAATTAAATGATGAAGGACAACTGTACACCAAAAAGACACATACCCTACATTGGGTGGTGTTCTCCCTTATATTCCCAGTGTACAGAAACACATTGTTACTACCATATGTATATTTCTAGATGTCAAAGGGAATGTTACACAAATCCGGCAGTTACTTTTCCAACCCGCTGTCCAGCTTCCTCCATTCGTCCGTCCGTTCCAGACGCAAAACCTTGTGCCATAATAATAATAATAATAATAATACTTTGTACAACAGAGGGCGCATGGTTTTTTATGAGCTCTGAAAGTGAATCCACTATATCTGCTAGAATTGTGACAGGGAGAGAACTTGCCACATGTTATGTAAGGGTGGAAACAGTTGCAATTGAACAGTGTGCAACCTTGTTGCAGGTTATCTTAACTATATCCAGCACAGTAAGAGTTATGCTCTCCCAACACTGTGATGCTGCCAAGTATGTGGCCATAAAATCACCTTAATGTCTAACAAATGATCCTATTTAAATATTTAATTATTGGAATGTCATAAATGAGGTCAAAAGATGGCCACTATTGGTTCTTGTGTGCAGCGAGTATCTCAACACAAAACAGTCCCCGGTGATGCTGGACAGTTAGCCAGAGTACTGAACAGCCAGATCTCATCCATGTGACCAATGAAGCTGGCTCTAAGAGAGAATAGCAGAATGCATCATCAGCTATTTATGCAGCGCCACTAATTCCACACACTGTACAGAGTACTCACTCACTCACATCACTCCCTGCCCCATCGGAGCTTACAATCTAAATTCCCTAACATACACACACAGACTAGGGTCAAGTTAATAGCAGACAATTAACCTACCAGTATGTTTTTGGAGTTTGGGAGGAAACCGGAGCACCTGGAGGAAACCCAAGCAAGCATAGTGAGAATATACAAACTCCACACAAGCCATGGTTAGGAATTGAACTCATGACCCCAGTGGTGTAAGGTAGAGGTGCTAATCACTAAGCCACCATGCTGCCCTCTGTGTTGCATGTAAAAATTTAAAACCACCTTATGATACAGGACAAAAGATGCAGCCTGTCAATATAATGAAGTAAAGTAGGGAAAAGAGTAGTAAAAACAACAAAAAAATCCATGTTTATTTCTAACATCAAATATCTTCCACAACAAGTAAACCTAAGTAGTAGTGTAGTAGTATAGAATGGTGGCAGGAAGTTAAGATAAGATAATGGAGAGACAGAAAATGTGATTAATTGAAGCCAGATATTTGATAGGACATAAATAAAGTCCATCATCTAAATATATTATTGTGCAAACACCTTTACATACATGAATTTCCACCATTGCTGATGCAGCAACCACCTTGCATGGTCCTGGTATGACAGCAGAGACTGCACACAGCTGCTCCTCATTACACCTACAAGTCACATTCAGTTATCACTCTCCCTCTTACATTTGTTATCCTAGTCAGGACACATCATCCCCTACAATGCTGGCTAACAATTTAAAAGATTGTCCTTAATTTATCTTCAAAGTCTGTCTGTCCATACAGTCTGCCCATTATTCTTCACACACAGGGCTGAGAGGGGGATACTCGTTAAGGGGTCATTGACCCTCATATCACATGACACAGAGTAAAGTAAAAATGAGATTGTTGCTTTACCGTTCACGTTTCTCGAACAACAAAGGCAAAAAAAAAGTCTTCTCACCATGTGTGTACCTTATGTCCGGAGCACAAACCTTTCACTGAACTGCTAATGCAACTGTATGATAACTTCTCCTAAAACTCAAACCTATGTCATCCATGTGCATTAACAGCACTACCATCTTTACAGGGGGTGCAGCTATGGGGCCCACATGTGAGGGGTCTATCTGCTGCTGAGGCTCTTAAGAGCATAAATGGGGACTACCACATGAGCAGTGAAGTCACATTTGGACATTCTGTTCCAGAACTGAAAGCCATTCCTGCGTAGGCTCATAGGCCAAGAACAAGGGGCCTCTGCAAAATGGACCTCTATCACCAGGCCCTTTGCCCAAATTTTGCTACTATAATGTCACCCCCTGCCTCTGTGTCATGTGATTGTCAGCTCAGTGATTTTAGCTTTTCTGGAAAAATAATTCATACTAGGCCCTGAGTAACACAAATGTACAAAAATGGGATATATGAGCTTCAGCATATATAGACATGTGACACACATGTGTTATGTGTGGACTGAAGAGAGGAGGAATCAATGCACCTGCAGAACCCAATGCACTGACTTAATGCAGTCCTTCACAATGCATAAATAAAGGAACGTGTGCATAGATATCATCCACCAAAAACATAAATAAGTTGGTCTGAAATATAAAACTTTATAAAAAGAATGTACTTTTCAGATAATTAACCCTTAAATCTTGGCATAGAGATGAGTGTAATGGTGTAATTACAACACATGAGGATGGAAGGCAGCATCTATGTTGTATATATCAGGACATGTAATACCTGTAGAATCTCCACTTACAATGAATCTCACGCTCTGTGTGGAATTCCGTCATTCTGTAACATTGAGTGCAGTTCACTGATAAAAGGTTATTTTCTGCAAGGGGTAGAAGTACCCTTCATTCTGACTACTTTTCCCAGAAGACCACAGGAGGTTACGGTGTCTATTTATCAAACTTTATCAAACTCATATGCCTGTAAAAGCAAAGATGAAATTAAAGCAAAAACAGAACCAGATTTATCGCAGAAGAGGAATCCCGCTGAGTATTTATCCAGACTATGCATGTTGATAAATGCCTTTTTGAAATCTTGGCTGAATTACGCTTCAGAACTGTCTTACAAAACAATAATATGGGAGTTAGGGATTGGGACATGTGAAACATGCTTGTAAATTGTAAATAGCAAGTAATATATATGCCAAATTCAGATGATTTACAATCAATTTGTAAAAGTGACTGTACAAACAGTTCACAATACATTCAGAATTACATGTGGCCTTCCTTTCATTAGTCTGGACCTCTATCTGCAACTGTGATGCCACATAAACTCATACTGCTACAGTGATAATTTCATTTCACTTGTCCACAACCTTAACACATGGAGGCCTAGCAAACATTGCCATGGATCATATTGCGTAATTCAAGATTTAGAACTGGAATGCCTAAAGTCAGATTCATGCACACAAATATATAATGCTCAACACGGGTGACAGTGGAGAAATTAATTAGACAACAAACAGTCCTGTTCTTAAAGCCTACTTGCCGACTTCCTCAAGTCGGCATCCGGGAGCTGCCTGGGGGAGGTGTCTGTTCCAGGGGTGGGGCTATGCAAAACACATCATTTTAGCCCCACCCCCTGACAATGATGCAAACGCGTCATTTTACAGCTGGGGGCTAGTCCAAATGCCGTGATTCCATGAGAATCACGGCATTTTGGATCTGCCATACTCTCCCTGGAGTCTGGGAGACCTACCCGGACCTAGACCTGTCCGGGAGTCTTCCGGACATTCCGGGAAAGTTGGCAACCATGTCTTAAAGCGTGGCGGGAAGCCACATAAATGTCCAATATGGTGCTGATAATAACGTGTCCGAACATGGATTCAATGCAACAAAAATGTAGCAGTAATTATTCGATCGTCTCCTCTTGTATACAGTGTGATGACCTAATTTTCTAATTAATGTACGTGGTCACTGTTCATTCTCTCTGCAAGTGCTGCAGCCTCCCGGCCGTTCAATCCCTGGTCTCCCGATTGTGGTTCTCACTGCTCAGCTGACCTTCTGTGTGTACAAGTCAGCTGACTGGATATTTTTAAGATTAGTTTCACATACAGTTGTAGGCGCCATATCAACTGTATGCTATGTAGTACAGTTTAGCACACATATATATGTGCATTGGAGTTTATGTGCACAACATACATATGGAGCATGTGCAGATACAATTTTAATTAGGTATAGAAGGGTAGGATGTTCTTGATGATGTGGGAGGCAGGAGGAATGTATGGGAAGATGAAGATATGATGATAAGGGGGAGAGAGAATGAAACATGATGGAATTCTATGTTATTGGAAGAAGATGAATATGCAATTTGTTATGTTGTGTTAGAATTGATTGTAACCTAATCTAAAGTTTGTAAATCCATTTGCAAAATCGTGTATGATTATCATCATCTCCCTTAATGATATGAGAGAGAGCGATGGATCAATAGGAAGGAAAATGAAATTATATGGCGATGGAATGATATGAGGGAGATGAAATAATGTGATCAGAAGGTGGTGTAAAGAAGGGAGATAGGAAGTGTTTCATATGTTGATCCTAGTTTACTTGCAGAGTATTTTATATGCAAGATAATTGCATTGCCTTCTGCTCTAAAACTTTTAGAATTTGTCAGCTCCAGCTGAAATAAACGGTAGTTATGGTGTGAAAAACTTTGAGGAAGGGTATTATGGAGCGGGTTCTATGCACATTTGGGTCTCATTACAGTACACTATCTGTGTGTTTTCTACGCACTTACTTTATATACAAGAAGGTGGGGGGGATTAAGGTAGTTGGAGGACAGACTGCTTTTTATAGGTGCTAGCTGCACCCTCCACACTCCCTTGTTGTCTTCATATTTTATTGTTCACCTACCTACTCACTCACATCAGTCCCTGCCCATTGGGGCTTACAGTCTAAATTCCCTAACACACACACACACACACACACACACACACACACACAGAGACACACACACAGACTAGGGTCAATTTGTTATCAGCCAATTAACCTACCAGTATGTTTTTGGAGTGTGGGAGGAAACTGGAGCACCCGGAGGAAACCCACGCAAACACGGGGAGAACATACAAACTCCTCACAGATAAGGCCATAGTTGGGAATTTAACTCATGACCCCAGTGCTGTAAGACAGAAGTGGTAACCACTAAGCTACCGTGCTACCTTCACCTTCCTTCTCCTTTTCCTCCTCCTTTCTGCTTGCATGTTTCTTAAGAAATGTGCAATTCAAAATAACAGGTAAGATGGAAATTTTTCTCTCCATATTTTGTGTGTAAATTTAGGCAGCGAAATTGCACTTAATTCTAGTGAGGCCCTGTATGTGTAAATGTGAGTCTGTGGCTCAGTATTTGCGTGGATCTCTGGGTTGAGGTAAATATATATATTTTTTTTATTAAAACTTGTATATTATTAGAAATTATGTACCCCAATTGTAATATTTTACAGATATTATAAATGACCACAGTGTTCCATGATCTGTATAAAAACATCCATAATAATTACAGTGGGGTGATAATGCTATATAATTTAAGTGGGTAAAATAAAGCAAAAAAAGAAGAAGTTGGTGACAGAATATATTGCTGCAAAGAAGAAAAAGTAGTTCCATACTTCTGAAATATGTCATTAACCGAAACCTACATATCTATTTTTGTTTAAGTTTTATTGCACTTGTTCTTTCCCATATGTAATTGTGTGCTTGGTTAACTACCCATCCTTTAAGTTTTAGTTTAGGCCTCAGCACCCAGATCAAATTTGATAAGTGAACCTTCTGCTGACAGATCCCGACTCTGTATCCAAATATGGCCCCCACATGGCTGACCAAACTCCAAGTGCAATTGGCTGATGATTGTGCACACTGTCAGTCTGGATTTATCCGATCGGTCCGTATCAGATACAGTGTAATTATATTACATATTATTATTAAATTATAACTAAGAAACTGTTCTGGGATGTATGTGGGTGTATATTGTTGTCCGCAATAATTATCTGTGCCAGGCGTAATCATGTATATGAATATACTGGGCAGGTATCATAAATAGCAAGCTAGCAATCCAGTGCAACCCATGGTCCTCATGCTATCACATGTTGCTGGATCAGTGAGCATTCTACGAGTCCACAACTCTCTCGCTCTCACAGAGTCAATGAGTTAGGTGTTGTCACACCTATCTTTTACAATGGACATATTAATCTTGCTTACAACAAACAGTTCAGGAAACCTATAGGAACACCCTGAGCGATTTTAGTGCAATCTCTGCTTTTACGGCAGATAATAACCGCTTGGCCCATCTAGTCTGCCCATTTTTTTTACTAACCTATAATAACCTAAAACCCTATTTAGTCCTTTAATTTTTGTAAGGATATCCTTATGTCTATCCCAAACATGATTAAATTGCTCTACTATATTAGCCTCTACTACATCTGATGGGAGGTTATTCCACTTATCAACTATCCTTTCTGTGAAGTAGTTTTTCCTCAAATTTACTCTGAATCTACATCCCTCCAGTTTCAGTACATATCCTCATGTTCTAATATTTATCTTCCTTTGAAGAATGTTTCCCTCCTGCACCTTGTTAAAACCCTCAGTATATTGAGTTAAGTTTCTATCATTTCCCCCTGTTTTCTTCTCTGCTGCAAACTATACATATTAAGATCTTTTATTCTTTCCGGGTAAGTTTTGTGCTGTAGGCCACGCACCTTTTTAGTTGCCCTTCTTTGTACAGTCTCTAATGTATTTATATCATTCTGGAGATATGGCCTTCAGACCTGAACACAATCTTCTAGATGAGGCCGTACCAATGATCTATACAGTGGCATTATTACTTCTTTCTTACTGCTACTGATTCACCTCAGTATGCAATCAAGCTTCTGACTTGCCTTCCTCATTGCTTTATTCATTGCTTACCTGCCTTTATGTCACCTGAAATAGTGACTCCTAGATCCGTTTCCTCCTCAGTAGTTTCCATTACAGTGCCATTACTACTATATTTAGCCTTTAGGTTTTTGAGACCCAAGTGCATGATTTTTTTATTTTTTAGCATTACTGTAGTTGTTCTTGACCATTCCTCTAGTCTACCTACATCATCAATCATTTGTTTTACCTCTCCTGGTGTGTCTACCCTGTTCAATATCTTTGTGTCATCTTCAAAAGGCATACTTTCCCTTCAGTACCATTTGCAATGTCACCAAAAAAGATATTAAAAAGCAAAAGGACCAAGTACAGATCCTTGGGGTACACCATTGGTAGTCTTTACCTCTTGGGAATGCACTCCATTTACTATAATGCTCTGTTTACTATCCTGCAACCAAGATCTTATCCATTGATCCATCTTAGAATCCAAACACAAGCTTTCAAGTTTCTTTAACAGTCTGTGATGTGGGAGAGTGTCAAAAGCCTTACTAAAATCCAGATAAGCTGCATCTAGAGCTGGCCCTTAATTTATTACCTTAGTCACCCAGTCAAAAAAGTGAATAAGATTTCTTTGACATGATCTCCCCCCAGTAAATCCATGCTGTTTGGGATCCTGTAAGTTACTGGATTTGAGATATTCTAACACTCTTTCCTTTAAGAGTGTTTCCATCAATTTCCCTTCTACTGCTGTAAGGCTCACTGGCCTGTAGATTTACAACATAAGTGTGAGAGGTTACAGTGTTTTACATTTATTTCTAAAGGGCTGGATTTTGGCAGCTTGTTTATCTGCTGGGTGCAAACACTTCATGTACTCGTAGAATCTTTGGAAACAGTCAGAGTGTCAGCACATGACACCGTTGGTAGTCTTAACAGCAATGCTGACAACGCCGACAGCACATACCACGACATCATGACATCGACTGCTTCAAAACCCAACTTGAAAAGGATTGCGATGGCTTCAAAACCCGACTTTAAAGGATTACGATGTATAAATGTGCCGAGCGCCTACAGTGACGTAACTTTTAAGGCCAACTGTATTGTTGTTGCTGTTAAGGTGTAATTTAAGGAGTTCACGGTTGTACAATGTGCTTTACAAAGGCACATCTGTGTCCTCCTTAAATTACCACCTTAACAGCAACAACAATACAGTTGGCCTTAAAAGTTACATCACTGTAGGCGCCCGGCATCTTTATTCATCGCAATCGTTTTAAGTCGGGTTTAGAAACAGTCGGTCTGAAGAGTGTGTCGGGGATGACACCATCGCTGTCATGATGTCATGGTATGTGCTGTCGGGGATGTCAGCGTTGTTTACATGTACCCAACCCTATGACACCACTCATCTGCTCCCTCTCCTAAAGACTGTTCCCATAGTTCATAGGCAACTTATTCCTTCCTTACAATAGTCCCCGATTTGTTATCGGTCTGTGGGACATGAGTTCTATAGAACTGAACACTTTACTCCAGGTGTGACCCAACTAGAGATGTGGAAAGTGACTTGCCAGTTTTACTCATTTCCCAAATACATTATCTGCCGTTCTTCGATAACTGTTCCTCTGCTGTAAAATGTTACTTCTTCTTATCCTTAAAATGCTATGCCCTAAGTACAGTACTTTTATACAATCCTTTATATCCATTATATATTTAGTAGAGGTCATGTACAGTGGCAAAATGTGGGGCCACAACGCAAAGGACATATGGTGACATAATATGCCCTTTTTTTTCAACAAATGCACCTATTTATATATGTATACACATGACTTAACAGGTCAGGGTAGTAGGTACTGATAATGGTAGGCACTTGTCAGATTGGAGTATTATTTGCTGAGCTAAAACATGCAAAAACAGGATTTTGCTAAGCCAAATTATGGATTGGAAAGCTATGGCGTGCAGAGCATTTTTCCCACTCAATAGACTTGTCTTTTACATGTCCTTGGAGGTGGTGGACATCAGGGGCCTGATTCATTAAGGAACTTAATTTAAGACGTTTCTTATTTAAGTCTCCTGGACAAAACCATGTTACAATGCAAGGGGTGAAAATTAGTTTTCTGTTTTGCACATAAGTTAAATACTGACTGTTTTTTCATGTAGCGCACAAATATCAACTTTAAATTTCAATTTACAAATAAGCTATCAAGTATTTGTGTGCTACATGAAAAAACAGTCAGTATTTAACTTATGTGAAAAATAAAAAAGCTAATTTTCACCCCTTGCATTGTAACATGGTTTTGTTCAGGAGACTGAAATAAGAAACTTCTTAATTTAAGTTCCTTAATGAATCAGGCCCCAGATCTTTATCTATATTTTCAATGAGATGCCATTCTAGGCAGAGCCGGATTTAGACCTCATGGGGCCCTAGGCAAGATACTGGTTTGGGCCCCCCCCCTGAAAAAATCCATAGCACTATAGTTTTTTAGCATAACATATACCCCTATTCAGGGGCTGGCTGGCAGACTTTAGCCCGGGGGGGCAAGCATATAGCACTGGCCCATAAGTAGCGGCCCATTTTTAAATGGTGGTCTCACCGCCGGCCCTGGGAGGGCCCTCTGGGGACCGCTGGGCCCTAGGCAACTGCCTAGGTTGCCTAGTGGTAAATCCGGCCCTGATTCTAGGTGTCTTTTACAGTGCATTGACAGGGACAATTCTACCTAGTAATAAAGAATGTATTAATGCCACCTCACTCTCATCAAATGAGGTCTATCTGAGGGGAATTTTAAGAGAAAGAAATGTTGAAATAAAGGTTTGGATGGTGTTAGAGTGGTATTATGATGGAAGTTGATGTAATATTTTACTCTTTACACTATGAAAAATTTCAGTTGAACCCGTAAACCGATGAGTTACCAAATGAAAATGTGGAGTGACCATTTGTATGAACTACATGGCCAAATAGGCCCATCTGCACATAAAATAATGTGCTGTGCATCGGCATATTCTGCTTACCTCATATAACCTGCAATGAGATTAAAGAGTAAAATGTGGCCATGACATTAGTAGCCATGACGTTACTTTAGCTATAATTTGTTGGAAGTATCCTCCAAAATCAAACTTCCTCAGGGGTTGCATCATAAAGGACCAACTAGTATGGTCAAATGCTTTCTCTGCATAGAGAGATGGCACCAGGGCCAGAGTTTTCTTTGAGTTGATGGAGTGGATAAGGCTAATGGCCCATCTGCTGTTAACACAGGCTTGCCTCCTAAATATGAAACCCACTTGATCATTGTGGATCAATTGAGGTAATACTGTGTTAGGACGTTCTGCGAGGATGTCCGTGAGATGGATCAGTAGTGGACACATTTTGATTTGTCCTTACCCTCCATTGGGATGATCATGATTCTGGATTCTAGGGCCTCTTTTGAAAAGGAAGCTCCTTTCAGTACACTGTTGTGCAATGCTGCAAGTTGGGCCAAGAGGAATGCATTGAATATCTTCCCTCAACCTTTTTTACCCAAAATTAAATGTAGTTTCTATTCCTGTAATGGATCTCTTACTGGCTGTTAGAAATTATTGAAAACATATAAATGTAACATGTTATTTCCGAATAAAAGCACTTTAAGTACAGTGGCCTAGTGGTTAGCACTTCTGCCTCACAGCACTGGGGTCATGAGTTCAATTCCCGACCATGGCCTTATCTGTGTGGAGTTTGTATGTTCTCCCTGTGTTTGCGTGGGTTTCCTCCAGGTGCTCCGGTTTGCTCCCACACTCCAAAAAACATACTGGTAGGTTAATTGGCTGCTATCAAAATTGACCTTAGTCTCTCTCCCTCTCTCTCTCTGTCTCCCCCTGTCTGTCTCATTGTCTGTGTGTCTGTCTATATTAGGGAATTTAGACTGTAAGCTCCAATGGGGCAGGGACTGATGTGAATGAGTTCTCTGTACAGCGCTGCGGAATTAGTGGTGCTATATAAATAAATGATGATGATGATGATGATGAGGTAACAAATATACAATGATCTTTCCCAGTATGTTGTAGAGTTGTCTGGCAGTGAAGGCTTAATAGTTACTCATAACCCCAGAATAGGCTGACATCAGCAATACATATCATCACACAGTCTCTCTGCCATGTTTCACACTAGTAATTTCCACAATCAGAAATTCCCTGACCAATGCAAGGATGTCACCCCCTCCCTTTGGTTTAGCCCAGGTGTTGTCTACAACAACTAGAGGTGGTATGTGAAGCACAGGTTCAGTACCAGACTCGCTGACACATAATTAGTCACTTCCTCATTTTCAGTCTCATGACTAAATCGTAACTTTACCTGTTTAGCCAATTCAAGCTAGCAGGAGACTCCATTAGAGGCATGGTGACAAGAGCAAAGTAATAACCCTAAGTCTAATAATAACAACAATAAAGTCTCACCTTGTTACATTTACCCGTGAAAAGGCTCATCCCCAGACCTGAAATACAGATTTCCTCATAAAACTAAAACCTGTCTCTTTACAGGACAACAAACAAAAGCTTTGAGAATAGATTATTCATTTCTACATTGATGTATGCCCCCACCTCACATCACATTTAAGGTCAGATGCAAAAGTAATTAAATGAGAATTTACCAAAAAACAACAACTGCATTTCACACTGTTAAAAAAGAACAAAAAAGACCCCAGCCTATGATATGGGATATATTTAAGAAATTAAGAAGGTCAATAAACTAATAATTTGCCTATGTCAGGGGGGAGAGATCAATCATCTAATAATATCTATCTATCCATCTATCTATCTATCTATCTATCTATCTATCTATCTATCTATCTATCTATCTGTCAGGATTAGGATTAGGTTCTGTAGACCTCTAAAGATGCCAGTAACTAGTAATGTGCACATTATTAGTGGAAAAATAAATGGGACACTCATTAATGATACAACACCACTTTTATCCTGAGGCTCCCTGGAACCTGCTCCACAGTGATGTGTAAAAGAAATGACATGTGGGAGTTTTTATTCGTAAATGACAGCAGAGGTGCAGAATTTGCTGCCCTACAGTAATCATTGTCAGTTAATTGAAATCTTGCACCTTGCAGCAGAAGGTGTGTACTCTGCTATTTTATTACCTATGTAAACTGCCTTATCAATGTCGGTCTGGGCTCAGCACCCTCTTTCCTGCTAGCTTAGCCTTTTATCTTGCTGTGTGTTTTTCATTTGCAGCTATCTGTCCTGTTTCCCTTAAACTGAGATTTATCACCAGTGTTGCCTGTCTGTAGCGTATCCTGCTGAGTAACTGAGGTACTCACTGCTCACATATGCAGGAATGTTCGGTGCTCTCCACAAAGATCCTCTATCATCTGATGTAGGCATATCTGTTATGTGTGTCCTAAACCCTTATTCTGGCCAGGGCTTCAGGATATGCTTATTATTTCAGCATTGTGGAAGCCTATGTTTGTAAATGTCAGGGGTCATATGAGGACTAGCTGAAGACCCCTATTCCAATATGTTTAGTTATTGCCAATACAAAGTTAAAATAGGACACAAAGAGCATTTTTTCTGTCAATTTTATATCAATGGTAAGTTGCTGTTCTTTACATTAATCGTGTTAGATATCGAGGTGCCCAAAGTGCAGCCTGCAAAGGACTGTTTTGCATCCCACTCTAGTTTTGTTGCCTTCCTTGTAGCCCACCTCATTATAAGTCTCAGGGAATCTCTGGCTTGGCCCTGCCCCTCCTTGTGTGCGCTAACCACTGGATGGTTAAGTAGTCTTGTTTGGCATATAATGTGCAATAAACACCAGCAAAATCTGTATAACATAAATGATTACATACAAAAATGTGATATGCTGAAACTGCACAAATCTACTATGCCCCTTAATGGTAAAGTTGACATTGGGCCTAATTCATTCAGGAGCTTAAATTAAGAAGTTTCTTATTTAAGTATCCTGGACAAAACCATGTTACAATGCAAGGGGTGAAAATAAGTATTCTGTTTTGCACATAAGTTAAATACTGACTGTTTTTTCATGTAGCACACAAATATCAACTTTAAATTTCAGTGTACAAATAAGCTATCAAGTATTTGTGTGCTACATGAAAAAACTGTCAATATTTAAGTTATGTGCAAAACAGAACACTAATTTTCACCCCTTACATTGTAACATGGTTTTGTCCAGGAGACTTAAATAAGAAACTTCTTAATTTAAGTCCCTTAATGAATCAGGCCCATTATCTTTATCCTCAGTCTCTTACTATATAATACACAGCTATAACAACCTATCAGAGGGGAGTTCAGTGTGTGTAAGGTGTAATGTGGATGCCCTAATCATTGGTGCTCCTCGGCTGTAAATATGTCTGCAATAGTCAGCCAGCTGTAAATTTATCCCTGGAGGTCAGTCAGAAAGTCCTCAGGCCATTTGTAGCCTCTTAATCAATCGCAGGCCCTGCAAGGCAAAGCCTGACCATTTTTAGAGCTGGCGTCTCTCATGGCAAGTAGTTGGTAGTAAAAGGCAGGGCCGTAACTAGGGCTGTGCGACAGGGGCGACCGCCCAGGGCGCAACGCTGAAGGGGGGCGCAATTTAGGAATATTTTAGATTAATTTGGTCAAAATTGAGGTCTAGGGGGGCGGCATTTGTCTTTCTCGCCCAGGGCACTAGAATTCTAAGTTACGGCTCTGGTAAAAGGATAAAAGAAACCTCAGGTCATCTCCGTCTTGTCCTCTTGTACCTCTCACCAACATGTTTTCATTTAACTGAACAACTTTCTTTACAGATCACCCAGCTTTTTTACTGTATACGTTAGATCAATAGTTTAAGTCATTTACTGACCAGTTCTTCACGGTTAACTTCACATTAGGACTTTGCACAAAAAAGGTAATTGGTGGGGAAGGCACAAGGTCAAACTTTAAATAAATAAAATAAATCTAAGCAAAGATTGATGATATATCGAGTTGACGACATAATAAATAAATAGATGAAAACCAAACTAAAACAACAACATGCCTATGTAGTAATGCATCTGCTGAAAATTTACATATTACATTAGTTGGCTTTCACACTTTAAATTGACAGTATACTAGCAAATATATTTATTTTACATCACTACATGTTTTGTAGATCTTTGCTTAGCAAATCATTGTTAATACCTTGTTTGAGCAAAGCAAATGATTCATAATCTTTTTCATGATAATTTGGACAATAGAGGGTTGTTGTGTTGTGATACATGAATGATATGTCACCATTTCACACCGATGATATGTTTTTTTTTTTAACATGCAGCAGAATCAAATGCACTTAAAATGCAAATATGTACGGTCTAATTTAGTAAAATGATTTTTATTTTCATACCCAATTTACATTAGAAATGCATCTTAACCACTAAATGTTAATACCATTGTATAAGTAAACTTAAAGTATTAGTCTAGACTTTTTTCTTTCCAAAAATGGCTATATACCAGATCCTGCCACTGTTATCTGCTTGACGCCAGCGGGTGTGAAATAATTAGCGCAAATAAAGTATGTACACACTATACATGATGGTCTTTGTTAATTTCTTCAGGTGAATGTCCTTTAGAATGTAACCTTGCGAGCAGGGTTCTCTTACCTCTCTGTCTGTATGTATTACCCAGTATTGACTTATTGATGTTTGTTCCCAATTGTAAAGCGCTACAGAGTTTGCTGGCGCTATATAAATAAATGTTAATGATGATGATGAATGTGGTATCACAAAAATAGAGAGCAAATAAACCTTATGCTGGGTGCACAGCACCTGAAGACTAGGATTATGCAGTGTCCATCTTCCACCAGATTGGGGCCAGCAAGGTGTAATATCTGATCAATTTGTGGATATTGAGACAATATCACAGCAAACGGGGATAGCATTATAAATAACCAGCAATTTACCTGTCAACACTAGTGGTAATAAATGGATATAGTGTTTGGGATGCTGTGGCAGGGTACAGGGGGACATCTCAGGTGCCTCCCCTTCCTGAGCACAGCTCTCTTATGATCAGAGCACAGCAGGTGAGATATAGTGCTGGAGCCAGGATGTCTGTGGCACATGGTTCTAGTACAGCTCAGAAATGCAGCCAGCTGTCCTTTGTCAAGTCAAGTGTTCACACTTAATGAATGTTTTTACTCAGAGCAAGTGCCATTTGCACCACACACAGACAAGTGTGAGATGGGTGGAAAGATTCTCACCCCCCCTGCCAAGATCCGAGGGTTTTCCTGCACCTGTCACCCCTGCTATGCCTGTCTGCTTGGTAGTGTGTTTATTTTATCCTTTTTCTATTGCAAATAAAAATTGTCTTGTGTCTAAATCACACAAATCTTTGCAAGATTATCCATCTCTTCATGTAAAATACCATTCCAGGAGGAAATGTCAAATGTTTATTTATGTAATGTGACCTCAGGCGTTACAAATCTGAAATGAATACATTTATGCTTTAAAGTGAACACAATGGACCTATGTGTATCTGATAGGGATCATTAAATAAATACAAATATAATATATATTACATAAATCACAGTCTGTAAGACACTTAAGATAGCAAAGTATTTACATAGAAATATTCGACACTAGAACTATTAAAAATAGAATGCATATATTTACCAAACGGGTCACAAACCTCTGTTCAACCTGTTACAGAAATTTCGACCAACTTTTTATGCCGAGCGATTTTACATGCGACCGATGGTCCGATCGCTCGGTCCATGGACTGCATACACACTAGCCTTGTTTAGGACGAAAAAGGGAAGAGTGGATGTCCCTTTAGCGACTTTATACAGCCATGTTGTCGTGAGCAATGATTGTAATTTCGTACTCACTGTTGTGGATCGGTCGGAAGTTTATACACACACTACACAACGGAAACGAGATTGGAACGAAAATATTAAACGGTACGACCAACCAAATGAGGCGACAATCGTCCATTTGGGCAGACTTTCGACCATCGTGTCACTGCACACACTGACCCGACTTTTGAACGAGCGGTCGTATGTCGGCTGATTCAGCCGATTATTGGACGAAAACCGTGTAGTGTGTACCTAGCTTTAGAGAGACAGAGAAAAGCTATAACCATTGACTATTTAGGCACAGGGGGCCTGATTCATTAAGAAGAGTAAAGCAAAAAAATTAGTAAGTTTTCACCTGAACAAAACCATGTTACTATGCAAGGTGTGCAAATGAGTTTATTATTTTACACATAAGTTAAATACTGGCTGTTTTTTCATGTAGCACACAAATACTTGATAGCTTAATTTTTACACTGAAATGTAAAGTTAATAAAGGATATGCTCTACCCCAACTATAAATCTGTCCCCACATTTTAAGTGTAGCTCCCCCCTCCAATGCAACATGGTTTTGCCAAGGTGCAAAGTTACCATTTTTTTTTTTTTTGCTTTACTTAATGAATCAGTCCCACGTCGTTTATTCAGGTCTACACAGCAAAACTGCTTTAGAAGATCAGCCATCTTTTCATTCAATATTCGTTTAAATTAAACAGTGTCTTACACTTCTTAAAAGTACTGAGTGAAAATAAAACGATAGAGTTTTGAATATATTTTCTGAACCAAGGATGTTCAGAGGACGGCGGAATGGTCACTGAACTCTTTCTCAGCACAGATATGCACAGCCCATCATTATGGCATTGTACCAAGTCTAATGATATGTGAACTTAGAAACAACGACCTTAAAAAATGTTATGAAAGCCATAGGAAATACGTTTACAAGGGAAACTTTAACCTATTGTTTTTTCTTTAAGTAAATTTTAATAAAGAAATGGTACAAAAACAGATACACAAACAATTTTCTGTTGTACAAAACCGGGCTATATCTTCAGGATACTTTTAACTAATATTTATAATAGTAAATAAAAAAGGTGGATTTAAGGAATAGAAAAGGGAGGAGGGAAGGTGCGAGGTACATTACACAGGGAAGTATGAAAGAAAATGAAAAAAAAAAAAAGAGGTATTATGCTTTTATGCTGTGATGAAGGTTCCGGATTTGCTCAGCAGGGAGGAGGTAGAGTCTAAAGTTAGGTTGTGGGAACCTTCGATTCAAGGCTCAAGGGTAGACAGTGTTCTAGAGGAACTATCATGGCTACGACTCCAGGGACTACAAATCTTATCAAACTTATGTGGTTTATTGTGGAGGAAGAATGCTATTTTTCATGCATCCAATATGTCAGACGTACTTCTTAAAAGCCAAGATGGAAAGGCTGTTTGGTTGCTTTCAATTTTAGGTAATTATCCCTTTAGCTGCTGCCAATAAGTGGGAAACCAGTTTTTGCTTTATATGGTAACATTTTGGGGAAGTTGAGAGAGTAAGAAGCACCAGGGATCTTTCGGTATCTGTTTTTGTACCAGTGAATTCATAATGGAGAGTACTCTAGAAAGAGGTTATATAGGAACATGTCCACCAGATATGAATTATAGCCAGATTCACGCAAGCAATTGTTCAAACTGTTTGAAACATTTTGGATAGTCTATCAGGGGTATACAACCAGGTATAGTAGATTTTGTAAGCCGTTTTCTTAATACAGGTGTAAATGGAGCTTGTAGCAACTCCCTCTCACATGTCCTCCCAGCCCGATTCTGGAGATTTGAGACACATATCCTCAAATGGGGTTTGGAAGTCGTAGGGCATCAGCTGAGATGCGCCCCACATAGATGAAAGGAAATTTCAGCTGAGGAAGCGTGTTTCAATATCTAGCCAAGCAATTGTGCAATGAGAGGCAAAAGTACTTGATATTTAATTCAGAGGCTCAAATCAGGGAACAATCTATCACCTCTTTTTTTCAAGAATTAAAAGGAATGTTCTTGGGGGTTTGTTGTTCCATATAAATTTGAGAAATCCTTAATTAGGAGGGTTGGAGATTAAAGGGCAAATCTGATTTAAGTTTTGATAGTGTATGGGGGAAATTTTCCTGCTATAAATATCCATATGAAGAGGTAATGAACACCCCAAATACTTAACTTTTGTTTCTTCCACCTAAGATCATGAGCCGATAGGATAGCTGTCTTAATTTGTTATGGGACATGAAGAAGCATGGACTCCAAATCATATAACCTGAAAGTGCACCATATTCATTTATTAGGCTGTATACAATGGAAATAGAGATCTGGGGATGGGTAAGAAACAAGAGGATGTCAACTGCAAACAGGGAAATTTTGATTTGTCATCCTACCACCTCCACACCGTGAACAGCTGAGAAGTTCCTGATTAATACTCCTAAGGGTTCTATCACTAGGGCAAAGACCAGGAGGTGATAAGGGACAGCTTTGTCTTGTCCCATTGAAGATGGAGACTGGCTCTGCTGGGTTCTCTATAACTTTGGCTGATGGGATTGTACACAGGGCCTGATTGGCTGTAAGAAACTCACCTGAAATCCAAAAGGTAATAAGCGTCTGGAACATGAATTTCCAAGATATTCTGTCATAGGCTTTTTAAGCAACTAGGTTGAGAATTGCTGCTAGGGATTTTATTCTAATCATGATTTGGATAAGATCTGTTGTGTCCCTGGCCTAGAACCCTGGGATGTACCCCTCTTGATCAGAAAGAATTGGCCAAAATCTTGGCATATAACTTTAAATTGTTGCTCAAAATAGGAATAGGCCTATGACTAGTGCATTCCTGGAGAACCTTCCCTTGTTTATATATTATGACTATTCTCGCTTTTGGCGTAGTTCTAGGGAAGGGAGTTCCCTGAAGAGCAGTATTAATCATGGAATAATGGTTGGGGACTAGGATTCTAGAAAATCTCTTGTAATATGCTGTCGATTATCCATCTGGTCCAGGGGATTTAGCAATTTTTTGGGCTCTTTATCACTTGTGTGATTTCATCTATAGATATTTTCCACATTTTTCCACCACTGAAATGGATAGTCAAGGCAAACCAACTTTAGAGAGGAAGTTATTTATGATATCCTCGGAAGGGGGGACACACACCAGATGGATTCTCGTCTCTAGATTATATAATTTAGAATAGTATGCTCTAAATTCCTGCCTGATAATCATAGGGTCATATGACATGTTATCTTTCACTGATTCAATAGCAGAGATATTATTTTGTGTGGCTTTGGATCTCAGTCTAGAGGTGAGAGTTTTGTCGGCCTTGTCTCCTTTTTCATAGAATGTTTGATCCTTTAGTCTATTTATAAATGTTTGCAGCCCACAATAAAGATGACTGTAGAAATGATTTCAAATCACTTTTAGCCAGGCCACTAGAACAAAGGACGCAGTTGATTAAGTGGTATAAGAATACTGAACTAAAGTGAGGATTGACAAATCAGGGTGTTAAACCTAATAGAAAAGCAATGTTTCTTCTCCATCATCTGTAGACCAACTCTAGAACCCTGCATCTCAAACAGTTTCCAAGACCTTGTAAAAGGCATAAGCTAAGCACTAATATTGGCATTTTCAGATATAAAGCATGAAAAGTAAAATACATTTGTAAGTGTTACCTTAACATTCCGCTGCAGCTCTGTTATAAAGTATCACCTCCCCAGAACTCCTAACAGTAGGCTTTCTCCTGAGGAAGACAAACAGTTTACGCACCCAAAAAAGGGAGCATGAACATCCCCGTGGGAACATGCTTAGCTCCTCAGAAGATCCGAAATCTGATGCCATATTGGCCCCCTGGTACTTTAGAGAAAACAGTTCTGGCCATAGCCAACCAAAGGTACCAACACAGCCCTGACCTTACACTTGCAAATATTGAACCAAACAGGCTTGAAGCAGATTCTGGGTCCTCCTTATGATCGTACAGGACATAATCCTTCCTGAAACATATGCTACCTCATTTATATTAAATGTTTTACAGCCAATCCAGGCCCTGTAATTATATACTTAGAATAGTTTATTGAAAGGATAGATTTTAAAAAGTTGCTCCATTTTGTACCTGTATCCACACCCTCCTTCCCCCAGTTTTTAGGAAAAACAATATTGTTTGTTGTACAAATATGTTTGCTGTTATTATGCATGCAGCAGTTCCTTCTATAATTACATAGTTTAAAGAAGCTCACGGCCGTTCCCAAGCTCCCTCCAGAGAAATCACCCTTGAAGTTACGGGCACACCAATGGTAGGTGCGCATTGCACCTGCTCACCGAGGTGAGCGGGAACATACCTCCCAACTTTCCAGGAATAATGACAAACATGACGTCTGTACTGATGGTGGGACAGTCCCCTCAAATTGAGACAGCTGGGAGGTATGACTCCCCACTACTGACAGCTGAAGCTCCCCACATATTTTTAGGGCAGTGTTTTGATGGGATCTCATACAGGTGAAAAAGCTGATAACACCATTAACTGATCTACTGTGACATCACAGCCCATGTATGAATCAATGAATCCAAAATGTGAATTTCTACCAAGCACATCTGACAAGAACAATCAGTGTGAAGTACCTCTCCCCTGATATGGCAGCCTACTGCAGAGGAGTGATAGAATGTTTAACATACTTACATACCTATAAACACTTAAGCTATTTAATACATATTACTCAGCACAATAATAGACAACCTGTGGTAAAAAGTAATAATAAATAGTGGCTTTACTTGCATCTAAAGACTGAAGATATAAATATTAATTTGACTTATCCACACACAATGTAAACATGAGTGAAATAATGGCTGGGCCCCAAAGAAACTTTTTTTCAACAGTTATCAGACAAACTAAAGTGGCAGAAAATGGCAGACTTTCAAATCTAGACCACATGGTACAAGAATATTCATGTGTATCTGAATGTATAATTATAAATGACAAGTTTGCCCCTATACTATATGTCCCAGGCAGTGGCAGATCCAGGGGGGGCGATCAGGGCAATCGCCCCCCCTAGCAGGGACTTGTTGCCGACGGCTGCACAGTATGTGCAGGTCCGTTCGGCAGTGACAGTGTGCTGCCCGGCTGCTCTGATTGTGTTTTAAACACAATCAGAGCAGCCGGGCAGCACACTGTCACTGCCGAGCGGACCTGCTCATAGTGTGCAGCCGCCGGCAGCCTTAGATGTCAGAAAGGGGCGTGGCCTAAATCGCCCTCCCTAAATCGCCCGGGGTATAGCAATTTTCTAGATCCACCCCTGGTCCCAGGAGACTGAAAACATCACATGTGGCTCCCGGTAGCCCTATCAGATCCACGTTACATGTTAGATAATGTTCATTACACTAACCAATTTTTACAATTTAAAATGTTTTGTTCTTCTAACCAATGCAGCACAATTTTTGTCCCTCAAACTCAGTAAAAACCTCAACAGTGACAGCTGTCCAATAAAGTAGCATGTGCTTATTTAATGTGGTCTAAGTAACATCACAGTTTATATGAGATATATCAAAACACAAGCGGTGACAGAAGAGGCTGCTGATTATTTGAATGTTCAGATCCCCTTAATCAGTCTGTGTATCTGGATGCAGTAAGTGGTAAGCAGACCAGCTGGGGGAGACTGCTTGTGTGTGAAGTACAAGTCCTACTGCTACTCAGCTGTCCCACCTGCTGATATGTGCTACGTAGCTGGGAGGAATTCACTGCTGCCCCAACTACTTCACTCCGTTCATCAATTACTGGTATTTGAGGAGTGACTGACACAGATTATCCCAAGAGGCCATTTGTGCAAGAAATGTCTCCTGTAATGCCAATCACATTTATAAACCCTTTGCTCTAGCAGTGTGGACGAGCTTAGGGACAACTTAATGAGCTTCCACATAAAGACAGGCCATTTGGATTTGGGGATGTGTGGACAATCTCATGTATAGAAAGCTATACTATATCATATGCTCAGTTCATATGGTTACAATATCATTTCAGTCTGTGCCATACAGTGATAGGCAACTTAAAACACTTCAGAGGCCACATGGGCGGCCCTTTAACATTCAAAAGGGCTGCCCATTACACTTAATCGCAATGGTAAGTTAAAGCAATACATCATCATCATCATCATTTATTTATATAGTGCCACTAATTCCGCAGCGCTATACAGAGAACTCATTCACATCAGTCCCTGCCACACTGGAGCTTACAGTCTAATGCCCTAATATAGACACACACAGACAGAGAGGGGAACAGACAGACAGAGAGGGGAACAGACAGACAGAGAGGGAGAGACAGACAGACAGAAACTAGAGTCAATTTTGATAGCAGCCAATTAACCTACCAGTATGTTTTTGGAGTGTGGGAGGAAACCGGAGCACCCGGAGGAAACCCACACAAACACAGGGAGAACATACAAACTCCACACAGATAAGGCCATGGTTGGGAATCGAACTCATGACCACAGTGCTCTGAGGCAGAAGTGCTAACCACTAGGCCAAATAACTGGAGATCAGTGATTCAAATACGGAGAAATTCGACAGAAACCAAATTTTGGGGTACTGAGTCGGGTCATGACTCGGTTTCTCGTGCCAAATTCTAATCTTAAAACAAGGCATAACGTAATTTCTGGTAAGTTTTGGATTGATATCTTCTATATATTACTCTCCCGCCTGTTCTCAGCTGCCTTTTAAGATGTGATACCATGTGGTTAGGAGGTTTGCTGCATTTCTGTGCTCAGAAAGTCGAGGGTTGGGCAGGGTGAAAGAGGCAATTTAAATTGAAATAACTGTGATTTTGGTGCACAAATTTATTTATAGAACAGTCTGCAGGAATTGTGTGCTGATAAATTGCGTGTGACAGAGTGAAGAGCAGACAAGCAATAGCTACTGATGTAATAGTAAATTAATAAACTAATTAGGAGTGGACAAAAAGTATTCTTTCTTGCTTTTAAAATCAAAGTGTTTCAATCTGAAGGCATCTGTGCAAAGGTCACTGACATCTGAAAATTTAATGGAGAAAAAAATCAGGGTGCTCTTTGACTCGGAACAACACCCCCAAAAAATATTTTTTGCTTTTAAAAATCCGAAGTGTTTCAATGTGAATGCAGTTGTTTGAGGGGCAGTACCAGTGACATATTTACTAGTAAGTGGCCAGAAAGCAGGGCGCTCTTTGAATCTGAGCAGCATACCACATCCCCCCCAAAAGTATTTCTTACTTTTAAAATCCAAAGTGTTTCAATCTGAATGCAGTTGTGTCAGGGGCAGTATGAGTGACATATTTACTAGGAAGTGGGCAAAAAACAGGGTGCTCTTTGACTCTGAGCAACATGCCCCCCTACACCCCCAAAAAAATAAAATATTTTTTTTAAAGAACCAATTGCATAAATTTGAATTATATTGTGGAGCAGTGTCATAAGATTTGTAAGGTAACATTCCCTCCTTTCCCTATCTCATTGGACATTCTCCTGGTGTGGTGGCAGCTACAAGTAGCTCCAACTTCAAGTAGCTTTACTTCTGTTGTCAGCTATGGATCACTCTACAGTTCAGGACCATCCCAGTACCAGTGCTGGCAGTAATAGTACATTTTTCCTCTATTAGTAAAAAAGATTATGCAGGAAGAAAGTGTAAGAAAGAGTGCTCAAAATCCAAATACTGTTTGCTAATCTCACAGAAAACATCAGCTCTTCATGCAAGGATTAAGGGAAAAGTTTTTGATCAATGTGGTGATTTGTCCAGAGAAATTTAAATAACCACCATTCCATACACCACCGACAGTGGCAAGAAAAGGCTCAGGCCATGCCCACTAATTGCTAGTAGTGGTCCTGCTACTGCTGTTATACTTACTAGAAGGCCCATTTTAAAAGAGAGTGCCCATCACGTTCATGCATCTTCTGTAACTTCACATGCACCACCTTCTTGGTCAGAGTGTAGGTCTGTCACCTTCAAAACAGCCACATCAGTGCATGAAAAGAACATTGAGTCTGAAGAACAACCTGGGCACTCACCGAATCCTGAGGGAGAGTCTAGGGGTATCCATGAGTGCTATATGTGAGTCTGACATTTTAGATTCTGACACTGAATAGAATAGAATAGCCTCCATCCTAAATAGTAGTTATGATGATTTTTTAGACATAGGAATTTTTATTCCAACCCACACAAAACATTTGTCAAGGCATCTGTAGCCTTTGTGACCCCCCAATAAATAGAGGCAGGAAGTTTATCGTCTCGGCACCTCCTCCCTGTTACGTCATTTGCATCGAGTTCATTCAAGTAATTTATCAAATGGTGGAAAATTGTGTATATTAGCAAGCAGCCCAGTATCAGTTAGTAGCCGAATGGATAAACCCCTCATGCAATCCTCACTGTCAACATCTTCATCATCAGTCTCTTCATTATTAGTACATAGTCCAGCATCCAATTTTCAAATTCAATCTGACTACCCTAATTGCCATCCATGATTCCCAAGAGACAACCTTGTGCATTACATCTGCTGCTGCTGGGGGTCATACATCTATACAGAAGGGGACCAAGAAGAGTAAGCATAGTTTTAAACAACACTCGTTTTTGAAGCAAGTGTTTGTAAAAGGAACCAAATATGACAGCCAGCATCCTGTTGCATAGCAGAGCACTAAAGCCATGACAGCTATGTTAGCATTGGATGTGTATCAGGTTTTAGCAGATTAGTTGAGGTCATGTGTCCACGCTACCTAATTCCATCTTGATTCAATTTCTCCTGACAGCAATTCCTCAGTTGTACCAGGAGGTTAAGCAAAAAGTATTTCAGTCCCTAGAAAATGCCATTGTACCGAATATCCACTTTACTAGGGATATGTGGACAAGCGGTGTTGGTCAAACAAAAGACCACAGGACCGTGACAGCCCACTGGGTAGGTATATCGCCAGCAGCAGCACTGGTAGCTTCATCCTTCTTCTGATCCTTTCAGTATAATAGTGCTAGCACACAATGCCAGGTCATTCACGGCAAAGCTACTCTCCATTTTGCTGGGTTCACTAAGACACATAATGGTATAAATTTGTTGGAAAAATGTAGGAATATCATAGCAAAATGGCTCACCCCACTAAAACTATCCTCAGGAGTCCCCATTGCCAATAATGTAGCAAACATAACGAGTGCATTATGACTGGGTGAATTTCAACACGTACCATGCTTTGCACACACAATAAACTTGGTGGTGCAGAATTTCTTAAAAAATGAGAGGTGAATGCAGGAGATGCATTGACCTGTCTGTGGGCTGCAAAATTTCTAGACATTTTCAACAACCACATGTAGAACATTGCAGTAGCTACAACAAATATCATCTGCTATGCCAACACCTGAAGCACGAGATAGTAATAAGGTGGAATTCCACACTTTATATGCTTCAGTGACTAGATGAATAGGAACAAGCCATCCAGACCTACACATCAAGCCATAGTACATGTTGCCTTACTTCAGCACACTGGAGAATAATTTCTGTTTCATGGAAGCTACTCAAGCAACTTGAAATTGTAACAAATGAAGTGAGTTCAGACACTGCCAGGCTGATTGAAGTCATACCCCTAATCAAAGTACTGGATTAGCAACTGGAGAAGCTGAAGGAGGAGATGAAAATTAGCGATTCTGCAGCATATGTTGGTCTTGTAGATCAAGTTCTTTATTCACTTCGCCAGGGTTTATAGCATCTTGAAATTGGATCACTACATTTTGGCAACCATGCTTGATCCTAGGTTTAAGTCAGATGTAATGCCTTTCTTTACAACTGACACAAATCTTCTCAAATGCAAACAGCTCCTTTTGAGCAAGCTGCCAGCTCAAGTCGCACATGAAACGTCTCCTGCTTCAGTTTCTCCTAAAAATGGTACTGCCAGGCAAAAAAGTACCTTTTCTAAGAGTCATTCTGATGATTACTGTAGTCAACACAGTACACCAATCTGAAAGGTTATGACATCTGGTCAGACTTAAAAGAAATCCCCAAATATTGACACCTCTATCATGTCTCAAACTTATAAACTTTGTATTAGTAGAATAGTGATAAATTACGTTAATGATAATGTGCAAATTAGCATCTCAGACAGTCCCTTTGAATTCTGGTAGAAAAAAATGCAATTTGGAGCCCCTTGTAGCTATGGTGTTCTTAAGCTGCCCACACTCCAGTGTATACTCGAGAAGAGTGTTTAGCACAGCCAGGAACATCGTGAGTGGTCTTCGGAGGAGAATATTTCCTAAAAATGTAGAAGAACTAGTGTTCATCAAAATAAACTAAAAATTGTTAGACAAATACCGTTGTTGCCACCTATTGCAAAACAGAATCAGTAACTCTAGATTCCAGTGATGATGATCTTAACATGAGTGATGAAGATGATGATGAGGGTGATGACATTGATAACATAGAGGATGATGATCACTGATAGCCAATTGCATATTAGTAAATTGTTAAACTTCCTATACAATTTATTCTACAGTACAACAACCAAAATTTTCTCTTTTGTGGGGACCCAAACAAATCAAGGACAATTCCACCGTGCACTATTTTACACTATGGTCTTGGTCTATCATCTTATGTAAAATACCCACTGATGACGCTGCTGTCTGTCTAATGAACTCTGTCTTTTTACTTTTCATGATGCATGCTGCCTAATGTTAATTTAAAAATATTGTGTCCGTGGTCTTTCTCCCACCATTTTTCTTCTGGGTGCAGCCCACCTTCATCTATCTACTTGTCTAAATGTCTAAAAATACTGCTGTCTGTCCAGTGAGCTCTGGTTACTGCTTATTTGCTTTCCATGATGCATGTTGTCTAATGTTGAAAATATTGTGTCTCCCAACATTTCACATCTGGGTCAGGTGCACCTTTGTCTATTTTCTTTTCTAAAATGACCATCCCATCAGTTTGCAAAGATTTCATACAAGCAATTGTTGCCGCATATTAGTTTGGTAAAGGTAATGAGGCCATTTCCAAATAATTTAAAGTCTATAATTTCCCAGGAGAGGGTATTCCAGCAAGTTCACCGAAATATCAGACCATATGACGAGTATATCAGAATGGCAACAGTATAATAGTATAACATGAGTCTATTATGGGAATTAAATTGGCCGTGTTACTGTAAAAAGTAACGCAGCCTGCACACTATTAGCATTATTACGGTAATAGTGCTCTTAAATACCGCTATTATGGTAGATTCAACGCTGGCTTTTTGCTCACAGCTCCCTGAGCTGCGAGCAGAAAGCCTGATTAAATTTACCATAATAACGGTAATAGATTTAATGCTGCGCTAATTTGGGGGGAATTGAATTCCCCCCTATGAGTATATGGTTAGATGTTTATATGAGTACATGAACCTATTATATAGCACGAGTCAATGAGTACAGAAGTCTATGAATACATTAATATAGCATTAGTATATTAGCATAATGTGAACATGTAAAGTAGTATAGTATCAATGGAATGTCTTGATGTGGAAGGAAGAACAGGAGCACTAAAAGTGATTATATGAGGTGCAGATCTTGAGGAGAGTGGAGGAGTTGAGTTGGAAGATATATGAAGAGATGTGTTTGTGCTGTTTTGTTACCGACTTTGTTTGTTTGTAGAAGCGTTTTATTGGATTCAGTAAAGTACAGGCAACTAATGTAGGGAATGGCAGATCAGAAGAAAAAAGTTTTGAGTGGAAAATTAGTCTAGCTACTTCATTCAAAATAGACTATAGTAATAAAATCCTGGGTAGGGAAAACCAGTACCAAGGGACTTGCAACAGTGAATGTGGGATATTATGAGTGAAGGAATTAAATATTGTACAGTGTCTTGGAAGAGATACATGTGTATTATGGAGATGTTGGAGACATTGAGTTTGAGGTGGTGAGAGGACATCCAAGATTAAATAAACAATTAGTGACATAGTCAGTGTAGTCTCTGTGAAGTATTGGGAATGATAGCCTGACTAAAGAGGGTCCAATTGATTGTGTGAGGAAAGAAAGTGTGGTGAGTGTAAGAAAATTTCTCAAGAAGTTCAGGAGGACATGAGCATTGATAGTTGGGACACTAATCTGTGAGAGATTTGGGGTCAGAATGTTTTTTTTCATAATGGTAATAATAACTGCATGCTTGAATAATGATGGAAACATACCAGCGGAGAGAGAGAGATAACTGATTTTAGTTATGATTGGAGTGAGCACAGGAGACAGCCCTCAAACTATATGTGAAGGGACAGTGTTGAGTTCACTGATAACAGAGTGGAAAGAGTAGAGGCTACAGACTTCATCTTCATTTGTGGGATCAACTGAAGAGAATGTGCAATCAGGGAACTGACCAGGTTGTGGATACAGATTTTGATCTTGTCAATCTTGTCTTTAGAAGGTAGTAAGATTTTGAGCAGTGATGATGGTCGGAGGAATTGCCGTGTGAGGATTGACAAGAGATTCCAATGTAGAGGTGTTAGGGGTAAAAAAAACCTTAGCGAAGACGAGAGATTGGATGTATATTCGTGTCCAGAACATTTTGGTAGGAAAGGTGCATAGCAATATGTTACGGAAAGAAGTACAAGACCTTCACCAATGCGGGAGAATTTTTGAAGGCAGCATTTTTTCTAGTGTGAGATCGCGTTCAAAACTGAGAAAAAAGAGTAACTAGAGCCACTTGATCACAGGCTGTTGCTAAGGTACGACTAAGATGTGCTTCTGCCAGAACAGGACAGGAGACTACAGAAATTGCAGACAAAAATTGTTGCCGAGGGATGAAAAGTTACTGAAAAATAACAGAATTGAGTTTTCTGCCTGACAGAGTGTTAAAAAAATAAAAAGCCGAGTATGTTACTATCAGGGACAGGCTGGGCCAAGGAGAATGATGGGAGTAGGTCCCCTATTATATGCTTTGAGCATGTCTTTACAGGTTTCACAGAGGCATTTTTGTAGGCTAGGCTGTATTAGTCACTGCATTCACCACCAACAACTTGGGCCTTTGGAGATCTTCTCACATAAGCAGGCTGCAATATGACATGGTCACTCTCAGCCCTTGCACTAGTTACAACCTATGCAGTCTGAGATCGCAACCCCTGCACAAGGGGACTGACATCTTGATTTGACCAGCTCAGGAGAGAAAATAATATATTATATTTTATTTATGTAAGTGTATGTACAGTATTTAGATATATTTATATTATTTAAATATGTAATTATATAAAATTATATTATTCCATTTTTTTTGCTTTTCAATTGCAGACTTGTTAAGTAAATTTTACAGAAACACACGCAATCACATATCAACAGCATTTTATTATATATGATCATTCATTTACATAGCAGCAGAAAAAATTCCATAGTGCTCTACAATTGGGAATAAACACAATAATACAACAATACTGTGCAATACAGACAAACAGAGAGGAAAGAAGGTCCTGTTCGCAAGCTTATAATCTATGGGTGTGCAAAATGTTTCCGTTATTCACTTAATAAAATTGTTCTTTTTGGTATTTGTTATTTATATAGATGCCGCTGTAGATCACTGGCTCCAGGCCACTTCTTCTGTGATAACTTATTTACTGACTTGAGTCAAGTAGTTGAAGATTTGAATACAGTGGTTCAAGTGTAAGAAGTGGAGCAATGCTTGTGAACTACAGTGGTACCTCTATAATTAACAAGTATCATTTTTTTTTAATAATAAAAATAATTTAAACATTACTGCATTTAACAGAATACTTTATTCCAAGAATAAAGCATTTTTTAATGCTTCTTTTCTGGTGAAGCCATCTGAGGATTGTGTTACCAGGACAGGAAGTATCGCCATAATGTTTGATAAAAATGCTCCAAAAACAGGGCCATGTGAAAACAAGCCATTGAATAGGTTTATGGAGTATATGGAATATAGGAGTATGAGAATATAGCACATGTCTGAGTATATGGATATAGGAATATAGCAGAAGACTATGAGTATACCGGTCTATGAGTATACCTTAATTCTATGAGTATGTGGCTATAGTATTAATCCATGAGTATAAAGATATATGAATATAGCATGAATATATGAGTATATTAATATAGCTATGAGTATATAGTAATATGATAAGTCTATAGCTATATAAGTATATGAATAGAGCATAAGAGTGTGAGTATGTGAGTATAACATGACTATATAACTATAGCATGAGTCTATGGATATCTGAGCATAGCATGACTATCGGGACAGGTTTAGGAGTATAGCATGAGTATAAATAAGTATAAAATGGAGTTAGTCCTATCATCACATTTTCAGTAAAAAGTAACATTACCTGTTTTATTGTCCACTTTATATATTCTTCAACCTGCCTCTTGTCAGCTTGTATTTACAAAAAGTTTACCCCCTCCTCACAGGTGTACACATTCCATTTGAGTCTTTTACAATGAATCCTAAATGTATGACCCAGTTGTGTAGCAAGTTAGCAACCCAGTGTTCACCCCCAGCACCAAATGTAAGGTGTTTGGAGGATGGACTAGGCACAGTATAACATTTCTCTTAAATGTTGTATTTAAAATATCCAAAAAAAATACTTTTTAAAAAAGGAAAGAAACAGTTTAGCCTTTGGCTAAAATGACGGTTTTAAATCAATCTCATTTGACAGGTGTATGGAGGAGCAACAAATACTTGCATAAATTTCACAGATCTCTATGGAGAGACGAGCTATTACTGCACACAAAGCACTTTACAGTGTCCAGTGGACGCAAGCAACCGTATATTAAAATGTGCATTCAGCATTTAGTATTACAGAAAAAATAGATAAATTGGTTTGCGGGGAAACAAGCTGTTCCAAATAATATTTTGCAGCTGGTGGAAGGCATCTCAGTTTGAGAAGCCACATCACCTGCCCTGCAACACATTCAAAGCACCAGTATTGGGTAAATTTAGCAAGGTGTAGGAGAAGCGAAAACTAAAATTGCTAGCTAACTTCAAACTGCTCTTCATTGCATTTGATTCTAGAAGGCCATATTGACAGGACAGTCCCATATGATATGGTACCTAAGGCACTGTTTGTATAAAAGTGTTTACAAGCCAAGACAGGTCAGCATTATACAAGCCCCCTAGCTATACCACAATTTTCCTGCAGCATTTTTACAGGAGCCTCATTTCTCAGGGCATCTTTTAATATTTTAATGTTAGAAACATAAAAATATAGAATTTTACGGCAGAAAAGAACGAACCATTTGGTCCATCTAGTCTGCCCAATTTTAACCTATGATATCCTTAAACCCTATTTGATCCTTTTTTCTTTGTAAGGATATCCTTAAGTCTATCCCAAGCATGTTTAAATTCTCTACTGTATTGGCCTCTACCACCTCTGATGGGAGGCTATTCCACTTATCCACTACCCTTTCTGTGAAGTAGATTTTCCTCAAATTTTCTCTGAACCTACTTACCTCCATTGTCAGTGCATGTCCTCGTGTTCTAATACTTCTCTTCCTTTGTAGAATGTTTCCCTCCTGTACCTTGTTAAAACCCTCAATATATTTGAAAGTTTCTAACATGTCCCCCCTTTACCTTCTCTGCTCCAAAATATATATACTAAGATTTTTAGTCTTTCCGTATAAGTTTTGTGCTGTAGGCCACGCACCATTTTAGTTGCCCTTCTTTGTACAGTCTCTAATGTATTTATATCCTTCTGGAGATATGGCCTCCAGACCTGAACACAGTGTTCTAGATGAACCCGTACCAATGACGTACCAGTGGCATTATTACTTCTCTCTTTCTGCTATTGATTCCTCTCCCTATGCAACAAAGCATTTGACTTGCCTTCCTCATTGCTTTGTTACATTGCTTACCTGCCTTTAAGTCACCTGAAATAGTGACTCCTAGATTAATACTATATATAGCCTTTGGGTTTTTGATGCCCAAATGCATGATTTTGCATTTTTTTGCACTAAACTGTAGTTGCAACACTGATGACCATTCCTCTAGTCTACCTAGATCATCAATAATTTTGTTTTACCCCTCCAGTTGTCTACCCTGTCACATATCTTTGTGTCATCTGCAAAAAGGCATACTTTCCCTTCAGTACCGTTTGCAATGTCACCAATAAAGATATTAAAAAGCACTTGTCCAAGTACGGATCCCTGGTAACCTTTCCCTCCTGTGAATGCGCTCCATTTACTATAACTCTCTGTTTTCTATCCTGTAACCAAGATCTTATCCATGTAACCATCGTAGAATCCAATGCCGTGCTTTTGAGTTTAATTAACAGTCTACGATATTGGACCGTGTCAAAAGCCTTAATAAAATCTGGATAAGCTACATCATCATCATCATCATCAGCTATTTATATAGCACCACTAATTCCACAGCGCTGTACAGAGAACTCACTCACTCAGTCCCTGGCCGATTGGAGCTTACAGTTTAAATTCTCTACCATACACACACACAGACAGACCAAAAGAGACTAAGGACAATTTAATAGCAGCCAATTAAACTAGTATGTTTTTGGAGTGTGGGAGGAAACTGGAGCAATGGGAGAACATACATCTACGGCCCCCCCTTGATCTATTACTTTAGTCACCCAGTCAAAAAAGTCAATAAGATTTGTTTGACATGATCTCCCTCAAGTAAATTCATGCTGTTTGGTATCCTGTAAGTTCCTGGATTTGAGATATTCTACAGCTCTTTCTTTTAAGAGCGTTTCCATCAATTTTCCCACTACTGATCTTTATTACTACATGATGACCTAGCCCCGTCCCACTTTAAGCTTGTCTACTTGTCTACATGTAGGAGTTGACTGAGCTGAAGTACTTTGTGCTGCTGTTAACATTCTAATGCCTACTGCAGTGGTTCCCAAACTGTGCGCCTAGGCTCTCTGGGTTGCTTGGAGATCTCACAGGGGTGCCTCGGCCAGGGCCAGTGGTAAGCAAGGCGGGAGACTACTTGGTTATTATTTTGGCTTAGGGGTGCCTTGAAAAAATTTGGAGACCCTAAGGGTGCCTTGAACTGAAAAAGTTTGGAATTCACTGGCTTACTGCTGTCACGTTCTAATCCAGTCTACTGTATCTCCTAATCATCTGTGTGCTCCCAGTTTTGAAGATTAATGACAATAAATGCTTTCACATTACCTAAAAGTCATCACCACCACCCATCATGCACTATTTAAGTCTTTAAATAGAAACATTCAGTGTATATGTTTGTCAGATCTTTGCAATAGATGATGCAATTTGCACATGCTCAGTGTTTTTCTTGAATATTTACTTTAAAGTTACTTGTAACTAGCTAATTCTAGGTTGTGATCCCTTGAAGAAGAAATAAAACTGCAGATGGATAAAATAACTGTGCTGATTACCAGAGCAATGCTAACAGGTCAGGTACAGTGTGAGATGAAGACATCAGAGCCCAGCAGAATCTTTTCATGAACATCTTGTCCCCGCAGGAGCCTTTACTGACACATCATGACCACCTGGCTCCTATGAGTCAAGGCACCAGATAAACAGCCCCCCTGTGTGTTCAGACAGGAATCAAAGCTTGGGATGAGCTGGGGTGTTTACATAGACAGGAGAGGTGCAAATTGATTCAGAACAAGTCAACAAATAAAGGAATCCCACTATTTACACTGTAGAGGCAGATAGTGCCCATGCATGGGGCAAAACTAATGGGCTCAGCATCACTTCATGGAGAGATCTAAGAACTCATCATCTTTTATTGCCACAGAGGGAAGAAAGTTTTCTGTACAGCATACCTGCATCAGCTACGTAATTTACACATCGCCCACTAACATAGGCACACTGAATAGAAATAAGGATGGTGCCTGGTAACATAATATGATAATAGATAGCAAGAATGTTGCAATCAAGATATGGGTAAAAGTCATTAAAATGATTACAGAACAATGTCTAAAAGACACCATCAACACCATCAGAAATAGCAATAATTAAAAATATGTTAATATTCAGGCCACCCATAATGACGTTTCTCCTGGTGCAGTTATAAGTGGCCAATGTATTAAACAGTATAGCATTCTTCTACCACTGCTCCGTTATCAGTTCCTACTTTGGTTGCCTGTATTTTACTGAATGTAATATAGCATACTAACAGACAAAACAGCATCAACATACATCTCTTCCCTTATCTAAACAGATATCCCAAGGCAGGGCCGGACTGGGACTAAAAATCAGCCCTGGCATTTAAAGCACACAGGCCCACGTGTTGTGGGCTCCATGCACTATATTGTTGCACACTGATGCTGGCGCAGTACAACATAATGTAGTATGAGTGTGTGTGTGTGTGTGGGGGGGGGTATTTATTTCTCCTAATGACCCTCAACATTACATTATTAGCACCCCAATTACATCAATAAACACCATGACAATACATTATTAGTACCCAAATTACAGCAATAAATAACCCCCCACACACACTCATACTACATAAATCCCCCCCACATTACAGCAACCAGCATCACCCCCCACATTACAGCAACCGGCATCACCCCCCACATTACAGCATCCAGCATCACCCCCCACATTACAGCGTCCAGCATCACCCCCCACATTACAGCGTCCAGCATGAACCCCACATTACAGCAACCGGCATCACCCCCCCACATTACAGCGTCCAGCATCACCCCCCCCACATTATAGCAATACCCTCTCCTACTTATTGGCAATACCAAGCACCAAACACACTACAACATTGCCACCAGTACCCCACCCTATACTACAGCAATACCACCAATTATACAGACGCCACTGTAGGAAACAATGTTTTGCTTTTTTCAAATCTCCCACAAAATAGCAACAACGAACAGAGTACTTACACACACATATAGGTAACAGGTACCCTTTTCCCTCAATTAAATAGTAATGGCAGAATTTTCATGAATCATTCCACATGAAATAAAACTAAAATATATCTAAAAAAAACCATAACTATTGAATGATCAGTTGAACCCACACGGCCACATTAAAAGTATTTCCATCTACAGCAAAATGTCAGAGAAAAATATTTTTGTTTTACTACAGTAATTGGATATGCGTCTTTTCTATTCATTTTAAATAACACAGTATATAAATTAAGGGGGATAGAGGAGGTGGGTGAGAAATAATTGGATGTGATCCATCAGTTTGATTAGATAGGAAACATTTAGATTATTTACCTGGAGGCGTCTACCCCCTTGACTTACAGGCAGGGCTGACAAGAGGAATTTTGGGCCCCGATACAGCAACTTCTTTGGGCTCCCGTCATATTCAACAATGAAAGACTTGCCTTTGGCAGAAGTTCATATGATGCTACACCGTAGTGTGCCCAGTTCATATTATGCCACATCGTAGTGCCCCACGGTCATATTATGCCACATAGTGTTACCCTCAATTCATATTTGGTCATGCAGAAGTGCCCACAAATCATATTATGGCATAGTAGTGCCCCCAAATCATTAGTAAAGCTCAGATAAAAACTCATTCACAAATAAAAATTGTTACAGCATATCAGATACTGAGTGTGAGTCCCAAGAGCAGCTTAATACATCATTTACAATACAAACAAAAATAGATATATTGACACAATTACAGATAAAATTTATGACAAGCAATGTTTTTTGCTCTTAATTAAAAATCTCTGTACAGATAAATATGCAAAAAACATTACAACGCAATAATGAGCAATACATAGTGTTAAACATTATTGGATACGCTGTAGTGTCCCCAGTTCAAGAAAGGATGGTTAAAAACATATTGCACACGAGAAAATATATGAACTTACCTGATTATGGCATCCTGTGTTCTGTTCTCCTAGTGGGCGCGCTGGGCGAGGAGGGATCAGCAGCTGTCAGCTCAAACAGGCAGTCGGGAGCAGGAATAGAGGGCAGTGGTCGAAGCAGAAATTTAGGAGTGGGGGTATAGAAAATATAGGTGAATGGAGTATGAAGGCTTGTTTTTTTTTTTTTTTTACACTTGTCCCCTCTGTGCATTTTCATTCTTCATTACTACTTGTGTTTTATGATGGCTGCATCCCTGACATTCCCATTCTTAAGATGTCTCTCCCTTTACACTTTCTTTTACCTATGCCCCTGCACCATCTTCTCCTTTGTCCCTCTCACTTAACCCCCTGCACCACCTTCTCCGCTGGCTCTCACACATCTTCCTGTACCACCTACTGCCCTGGCTCTCTCACACGTCTTCCTGCACCCTCTACCCCCCCGGCTCTCTCACTCCTCTTCCTGCACCCCCTACCACCCTGGCTCTCTCATCCTCTCTCCCAGCGCCCCCTTCCCCCTGACTCTCTCACCCCCTCTCCTAGCACCCCCTGGCTCTCTCACCCCTCTCCCAGAACCCCCTTCCCCTTTGGCTCTCTCACCCCCTCTCCCAGCACCCCCTTCGGCTCTCTCACCCCCTCTCCCAGCACCCCCTGGCTCTCACCCCCTTCGGCTCTCTCACCTCCTTTCCCAGCACCCCCTTCGGCTCTCTCACCCCCTCTCCCAGCACCCCCTGGCTCTCATCCCCTTTCCCAGCACCCCCTTCGGCTCTCTCACCCCCTGTCCCAGCACCATCTTCGGCTCTCTCACCCCCTCTCCCAGCACCCCCTGGCTCTCACCCCCTTTCCCAGCACCCCCTTCCGCTCTCTCACCCCCTTTCCCAGCACCCCCTTCGGTTCTCTCAACCCCTCTCCCAGCACCCCCTTCGGCTCTCTCACCCCCTCTCCCAGCACCCCCTGGCTCTCATCCCCTTTCCCAGCACCCCTTTCGGCTCTCTCACCCCCTCTCCCAGCACCATCTTCGGCTCTCTCACCCCCTCTCCCAGCACCCCCTGGCTCTCACCAACCTTTCCCAGCACCCCCTTCGGCTCTCTCACCCCCTTTCCCAGCACCCCCTTCGGCTCTCTCACCCCCTCTCCCAGCACCCCCTGGCTCTCACCCCCTTTCCCAGCACCCCCTGGCTCTCACCCCCGCGACCCCCCCCCCCGAAAATCGCGGCACCCCCGCGACCCCCCCCCCCCCGAAAATCGTGGCACCCCCGCGACCCCCCCCCGAAAATCGCGGCACCCCCGCGACCCCCCCCCAAAATCGCGGCACCCCCGCGACCCCCCCAAAAATCGCGGCACCCCCCCCCCCCCTCTTCAGTAAAAAAGAAATCAAATTAAAAAAAAAACAGGAAACTCACCACTCACCAGTGTAACTGGCTGCACAGCATAACGGGGGAGGGAGCTGGGGAGCGCGCAGCAGAGGTGGCTGGTTCCTGGAACCAGCCACCAAGAAGACAGGGGGAGTCGGGCCGGCCCATATAGCCATCGGCCCTTCTGGCATTTGCCAGAAGTGCCAGATGGCCAGTCCGGCCCTGTCCCAAGGTGACCTCTTCGCTCTGCACGAGATCCGCCTCCCCCTTCACACTCAATACTTTCTTCTTTTCCCGATTACAGAACTTTTTCTGGGTTGCTCCCAATTCCCTCAATCATACAAAAATACCTTTTCCAAGCCTCCAAACCTTCAAGTGTTTCCTTAAAACTCACCTCTTTAGGCAAGTTTATCAAATATCCAACAGCACATTCAGCCTATTCTATCCTATTACCACTCTTCTACAGACTTAAACTTTCTTTGTTTTGTTTTTTGTACTTCCCTGTATGCTGTGTTCTGTTTTCTCCTATACACTATGTATGGCGCTGAGGACCCTTTGTGGCACCATATAAATCAAAGATAATATTTTATTTTCATTCTGTACTCAAACTACCCTCTGACCCCTCAAACCAACATAGCTGAGTGCCTGCATCATGTAACCCAAACTAAGCACTTTTTCCCATTCTAATCTGGTTGGACCGATATGCAATCTGTAGCACTTAGCCTCATGTAACAAACTATCTTCCTATAGCTTGTAAACTTTTATTTTTCTATTAAACTCAATACTAAATTAGCAGCACAAAACAAATAAAATTAGCTAGATATGATGAAAGACTGACGGACAGAAATATAGATTATATTAGATAAGAGATAGACAAATGTAAATGATAAATGTTAAAATCTACCATTCTGGTAATTCGGTACATAACATATCAGTCTCTTTAGTCATTGCTGGTTTATAACATGTTTTTCTCCTAACATGCTGGTCATTGATAGGTATATAGCACATGGTCTACTTGCATGCTGGTCAGTGCTAGATATATTACACATGGTCTACTAATATACTGATCAGTGCTAGATATATAACGCATGGTCTACTAACATACTGGTCATTGCTAGGTATATAACACATGGTCTTCTAGCATACTGGTCATTGCTAGGTATATAACACATGGTCTCCAAGCATACTGGTCATTGCTAGGTATATAACACATGGTCTCTGAGCATACTGGTCATTGCTAGGTATATAACACATGGTCTCTGAGCATACTGGTCATTGCTAGGTATATAACACATGGTCCTCTAGCATACTGGTCATTGCTAGGTATATAACACATGGTCTCCTAGCATACTGGTCATTGCTAGGTAAATAACACATGGTCTCCTAGCATACTGGTCATTGCTAGGTAAATAACACATAGTCTCCTAGCATACTGGTCATTGCTAGGTATATAACACATGGGGGTAAATGTATGAAGCTCCGGGTTCTTCAACACCCGCGAGTTCGGCGTCTTCGGCGTTTAAATTTAAAGCGGCGCTGCCTTGTAAAGGGAAACTTCATACATTTACCCCATGGTCTCATAACATACTGGTCATTGCTAGGTATTTAACACATGGGGGTGAATGTATCATCCTCTGATTTTTTCAACTTTGCATTAAAAATTTAAAGCAGCGATGGCTTGTAAAGGCAAGTTTGCCTTTAGAAGCCTTCGCCGCTTTAAATTTTTAATGCAAAGCCGCCGATTTCCGGCGAGTTGAAAAAATCTGAGGATGATACATTTACCCCATGGTCTCCTAACCTACTGGTCATTGCTAGGTATATAACACATGGTCGCCGAGCATACTGGTCATTGCTAGATATATAACACTTGGACTCCTAACATGCTGGTCATTGCTAGGTATATAACACATGGACCCCTTTAAAAATCGGCGCCCCCCCCTTTAAAAATCGGCGTCCCCCCTGTCAAAATTGGCGCTGCGCTTCCCTCCCCTCAGCTCCCCATGTCTTTCTTTAACTTACCTGCATGAAGCTGCTCCTCTCTGCTCTGTCTTCTCCCCTACACTCACAGACACTGTCGGGCCGTGATGATGACATCATCACGGCCTGTCCCTGTCAGTGAGCGGAGGGGAGGAGACAGAGCAGAAAGGAGCAGCTTCATGCAGGTAAGATTCATAGGCCCTTCCCTCCTCTCCTCCCCGTGGATTTCCATTTTAAATGACCATAGTCATTTTTTTTTAATTTCGAGGTGCCCTCCAGAGCCCGACGCCCTAGGCAATTGCCTAACCTTGCCTAATGGGAGCGCCGGGCCTGAATACATGGTCTCCTAACATGCTGGTCATTGCTAGATATATAAGACATGGGGGTAAATTTATCAAGCTGCGGCAGGGGCAGGTTGGGCTGGGGGGCATCTGCCCCTCAGACTGGTCCATTAGTGGGTTACCATGGGCTGGGTCACAGGGCCAGCCATCATTATTTTTTCCTTTAAAATAGGCTGCTGAGTCGAGTGTTGCCCCCCAGGCTAAAATTTACCAGCCCTCCGCTGACCTGCGGGTGTGAAATCAGTGGAGAAGTTGCCTACACGAACCAATCAGATTCTAGTTATCATTTATTTAGAACATTCTACAAAATGACAGCAGTAGTACTCATCTGTAAAGATTTGTCTGTTAGATCAGTAGATAGCGTGGTAAAAGGCAAGTGAATGCCTGATTGCCCCCTGCACATGTTTATATCATGGATCCTGCCAAGAGCAATGAAATGTACAATGAATTTGTGTTTTATTGTTCATCTAATTGCCTCCATATTTGTGACTTTTCCTCTATACAGAATGCCAGCAAATAATCAAGAACAATTGGTTAACTTGGCATTGTCTAATTCCCAGCAACAAAATTCATTTTTTCTTACTTTTCATTGTGCCTCCACCAAGTCCATGCACCAGTGAAAATAAAGTAATATAGCATTAATCCTGCACAGGCATGGTGTACTTAGGGAAAAATGAGATGTTTTTATCCCATTTTACTGTACTTTACTGATGTATGATTAGACTAACCGAATCAACACATTAATCAATAAACGTATAGGCTGGGTATGGGCATGTACTAGGTCTGACACTTGCAGATAGGTGTTGAATGACCGGGGAGCTGCCTACTACATATAAGTATTTCAATTTATTTTCTATTTTTCACTAAATAAGCGCTCTGGGCTTAGAGAATATCTGGGTATATATATATATATATATATATATATATATATATATATATATATATATATATATACATAAAGTAAAGGAAACTTTCTGTAACTTAGGTAATAAGTAATACTGGAGATAGAAGTATTTAGGCCAATCAAATTCAGTTCCTGAAAGTTCCTGAAAGGTGCAACAGTCTATTTGCACTCAGACTAATATAATGGCTTTTGTACAAGCTCTAAGTGTACCTCAGGTAGGCTGCTCAGGTATTGAGAGCATTAGATGCCACTTGACATAGGAAGCGTTTATTAGGTGTACAGCTTGACGTTAATATAAAGGTGTTGACAGCCATTTGTAAACATATTGGAGTTGCTCATTTGCAGCCCTGGCACATAGGTGATAAAAAGGCCTCTTAGAACTTCACAGGTACTGGCTGGTGTTGGACTCTGCAATTAACAGGAAACCATGTGGATACATTTTCTAAAGTTTGTGTGAAGGGGGGTTAAGATTGGGACTTTTTTGTTAGTATCAATAAAAAACAAATCACCTGTACCTTCACCAAGCAGAACGGAGCCCTCTCTGGGAAGTAAAGCTAAGTATTTTCGTGAGATGCAGCTTGTGAGAAGTAATATAAATATATTACCATTTCATCTAAAACAATAGATTTCATTCTTGGAAGAGTAATGTGTGGTTGTGTTTAATCTGGGGAAACTCAGGCTATTTATAACAGAACTTGGCATGAACATTAATAAAAAGAAAACAACCACACCATATAAACCTAATGCGCTCTGCAGTCAATATTTTACTATATGTTTTATTAAAACATCTTTCATCCCATAGAGTGCAGTAAGCAGGGAAAATCAATTTTAAATATGTTCTATTATATACAATATAGTTTGTATCAACATAATGCAGTCATTTTACTTGATTGCATAGCACAGTTCAAATGACATTTGCTGAACTTCTAATAATGTCATTCTAGAATATATTTAATTTTATTGTCACCATGTTGCTATGGGGGATCTATGCCATAGTTTTTGGAAGGTGCTTAACAAAATCCCCCCCCTGCTGCCACTTTAGAGTAATTGTGCCATGCAGCCCCCTTCCCCCTTAACCCATAGAGCTTGATGCCTGAAGATCCAGTGCGCTGTGTCAGATAAATGGCCACTGCAATATGTTATATGAGCAATATAATATTTAATAAAATGCAGGTAGGCAATGCTGCACCTAGTCCGTTACTAAAACAAACCAGATGTATTTATAGAGTAATGAGGGGACACACAGTGGATCACAACATGTGTGTGCATCCAGGGGCCTGATCAACCACTAGGCTTACCAGGCTGCAGCCTGGGGCGCTGGGTCCCGGGGGGGCGCGGCGCTGCGGGTATTTTTTTTTTTTTTTCTTCATTCATTTTTTTTTTGGGTGAGGGAGGGGGGGTCGCCGCGCGGGGGGGGGGGGGTGTCACCAAGGGGGGGGGGGGTGGAGGGCTCGACGATCAAAAGCATTGGTGGTCAGTGGTTAGCAACACACAGCCAATCACCAGGCTGCCTGTTGCTGTGCAGCAGACAGGAAGCAGGACGTCTTCACTTCCTATCTGCTGATCTGAGGAGAGGAGCGACGCTGGCACAACTACAGGTAAGTGAAGGGGGGGAACTGCCCTGCATATCTATAGGGAGGGGGGGGAACTGCCCTGCATATCTATAGGGAGGGGGGGGAACTGCCCTGCATATCTATAGGGAGGGGGGGGGAACTGCCTGCATATCTATAGGGAGGGGGGGAACTGCTCTGCATATCTATAGGGAGGGGGGGAACTGCCCTGCATATCTATAGGGAGGGGGGGAACTGCCCTGCATATCTATAGGGAGGGGGGGAACTGCCCTGCATATCTATAGGGAGGGGGGGAACTGCCCTGCATTTCTATAGGGAGGGGGGGAACTGCCCTATATATCTATAGAGAGGGGGGGGAAACTGCCCTGCATATCTATAGGGAGGGGGGGAACTGCCCTGCATATCTATAGGGAGGGGGGGGGGAACTGCCCTGCATATCTAGAGGGAGGGGGGGGAACTGCCCTATATATCTATAGGGAGGGGGGGAACTGCCCTGCATATCTATAGGGGGGGGAACTGCCCTGCATATCTATAGGGGGGGGGGGAACTGCCCTGCATATCTATAGGGAGGGGGGGAACTGCCCTGCATATCTATAGGGAGGGGGGGAACTGCCCTGCATATCTATAGGGAGGGGGGGAACTGCCCTGCATATCTATAGGGAGGGGGGGGAACTGCCCTGCATATCTATAGGAAGTGGGGGGGGGACTGCCCTGCATATCTATAGGGAGGGGGGAAACTGCCCTGCATATCTATAGGGAGGGGGGAAACTGCCCTGCATATCTATAGGGAGGGGGGGAACTGCCCTGCATATCTATAGGGAGGGGGGGGGGAACTGCCCTGCATATCTATAGGGAGGGGGGAAACTGCCCTATATATCTATAGGGAGGGGGGGAACTGCCCTGCATATCTATAGGGAGGGGGGGGGAACTGCCCTGCATATCTATAGGGAGGGGGGGGGAGAACTGCCCTGCATATCTATAGGGAGGGGGGAACTGCCCTGCATATCTATAGGGAGGGGGGAACTGCCCTGCTTATCTATAGGGAGGGGGGCAACTGCCCTGCATATCTATAGGGAGGGGGGGAACTGCCTGCATATCTATAGGGAGGGGGGGGGAACTGCCCTGCATATCTATAGGGAGGGGGGGAACTGCCCTGCATATCTATAGGGAGGGGGGGGAACTGCCCTGCATATCTATAGGGAGGGGGGGGAACTGCCCTGCATATCTATAGGGAGGGGGGGAAACTGCCCTGCATATCTATAGGGAGGGGGGGGAACTGCCCTGCATATCTATAGGGAGGGGGGAACTGCCCTGCATATCTATAGGGAGGGGGGGGAAACTGCCCTGCATATCTATAGGGAGGGGGGGAACTGCCCTGCATATCTATAGGGAGTAGGGGAACTGCCCTGCATATCTATAGGGAGTAGGGGAACTGCCCTGCATATCTATAGGGAGGGGGGGGAACTGCCCTGCATATCTAGAGGGAGGGGGGGGGAACTGCCCTATATATCTATAGGGAGGGGGGGGAACTGCCCTGCATATCTATAGGGGGGGGGAACTGCCCTGCATATCTATAGGGAGGGGGGGGGGGACTGCCCTGCATATCTATAGGGAGGGGGGGAACTGCCCTGCATATCTATAGGGAGGGGGGTAACTGCCCTGCATATCTATAGGGAGGGGGGGAACTGCCCTGCATATCTATAGGAAGTGGGGGGGGACTGCCCTGCATATCTATAGGGAGGGGGGAAACTGCCCTGCATATCTATAGGGAGGGGGGAAACTGCCCTGCATATCTATAGGGAGGGGGGGGGGGACTGCCCTGCATATCTATAGGGAGGGGGGGAACTGCCCTGCATATCTATAGGGAGGGGGGGAACTGCCCTGCATATCTATAGGAAGGGGGGGGGAACTACCCTGCATATCTATAAGGAGGGGGGGGAACTACCCTGCATATCTATAGGGAGGGGGGGGAACTACACTGCATATCTATAGGGAGGGGGGAACTACACTGCATATCTATAGGGAGGGGGGGACTACCCTGCATATCTCTAGGGAGGGAGAGGGGGGGACTGTCATGCATATGTATAGGGAGGGAGAGGGGGACTGTCATACAAATCTATCGGGTGGGAGGGGGGGGGGGCTGCCATGAAAATCTATAGGGAGGGAGAGAGGTTGATATGTATGAAGGAGGGCAGAGGAGGGGGCTGATATATGTGACTGGGGGAGTTTTGATGTGACGGGGGGGGATAGCTACAGAGTGGAGGTAAGGAAAATAGCTGCAAGGGGGATGGATGCAGGGTGGGAGGTAAAGAAAATGGCTGCAGCAGGGGTTAAGGAAAATGTCTGTGGGGGGGGGTTGTGGTTAAGGAAAATGGCTGCAGGGGGTATTTAAAAAATAGAGCAGCTTTGGGGGGCAGAATCTCATGATTGTGTGGTGGTCACATGGGTGGTCTCAGCAATCACTAGAATACTAAATATTAGTGAGATGGGGCTGGTAGAGGTTTGTATTTGATTGACAACAAATATTCAGATATTGCTTATATATGCCTGTCCAATGGGGTACTTTTAGCTGGCCATAATGGAGTCTTTTGTTTTAACTAAAGGGCCTAATAATTCAGGATTTGTTAACATTTTGCATTTTAATACATTTTTGCATTTTCAAAACACGACGCCAACTTTCCAGAAGCCAGCGAGAGGATAACAAAGTTGCAAGAGAGAAGAGCAAGAACAGGTAAGAGACAATGGCACAATCTGTCTAAATTTGAATGCTGGAGAATACACCTGAACATTCATATTCAGGAGTGCTCCTATACACCTATATATTTGGAGGAGGGGGGGGGGGGCGCTGCGGCCATATTAGCCTAGGGCGGCCAGAACCCTTAATCAGGCCCTGTGTGCATCACTATTTAGGATACACAGGACCAGATTCCAATACTATCAGATTTGGGGCATTGCCAAAATCCAGCCTGTTGGATACATATTTTCCAACCCAACATGCCAAGTTTTGCCTTTCATAAAATTGACGTTTTAAATCATGTAGGAAAAACAATGGTAATCAGCAGTATAATGAAATGATGCTTAATAAATTATACCTTCGCTCTTGTACGGAGGAAAAATAGAAGTGAAACAATAAATCCACTCACTACTTGTGTGCGTGCATCACTTTCCCTGGCTTGGGACCACCAATAACAAGTGGCAAGTTGTGTGTGCCCTATATCCTTTGTCATGTACTGGCCACTCAGATGGCAGGGGACAACAAGCCTAGGTGAGCGAAATAAAGGAACGACTTTATATTCTGTTATGTCCCTAAAACATCTCTACCAAGATATGACGTAGGGCTTGTAGAACCTGATGCTGTACATTGGGTGCTCTGGGGCCACATCTGGCAAGTAAGTCGCTGATTGGTCTAAATCAGGCCTGTCCAACCTGCGGCCCTCCAGGTGTTGTGAAACTACAAACCCCAGCATGCTTTGCCTGTAGACAACCAGTTGATAGCTGGAAGGGCATGCTGGGACTTGTAGTTTCACAAACACCTGGAGCGCCGCTGGTTGGACAGGCCTGGTCTAAATGGATGTAACAATGGGCCTAGAGGGGTATTTCTACTCTTATAACAGAGTCTGTCACAGTAATTTTGTGTGATACATTATTGTTGTGTCACTTCAGCAGGAAAGTCTTTTATTACATAGTTCTACTTTGTGCTGACGTATTACTGGGCACTGGGGAGAACTTGAGTATTGCAAAATATTCCATGTGTCCCTGAGGAATAAAACATCAACCCAGACATTTCCTTAGCCCATTCCCGCTGTAGGGGGTCTCTGCTATGGAGCCAGACTCCTCATATCCCTTTTCCCCTGTTCTGGTGGTCTCACAATAGCTCAGACTTCCCTTTACTATATAGGGATTACACTACACATTCAGTTATTGTTGTGAGCAGAATTTATGTATTATAAACGCTTGTATTCCGGCAGTGTATGGGATAAATTACGGAATGAAAACGACTAAAGAAGTCTGTGAAAATTCCTGTACACCTTCCCAAGTTCACACTTGTTAGTATCAGACTGTCAGACTTCTGAGACTAAAAGTTTTTTTCAACCCTCTTTAGAGAGCAGGTTGTGTTTTCTCAAACTTGTCAGAGAGGAGTTTACAGCGGCCATTAGCGGCACCTATGTGACAGAAATATGGAGGTAAGCTGTGAGTCTGGCATTAAACCCAACGCAAAATAAAAACACCTGAGATTTGTAATAAATAAAATCTGGCAACAGACTTCCAAAGGAATAATTATCTTAGGTAGCAAATTTCAACTCCCACAAAAAACAGTACATTTATTACATTACAATCAATGATTAAATCCTTGTACAAAGTGATCCCATTTTGGGGCAGACTATGATACATAGTAACATAGTAACATAGTTGATGAGGTTAAAAAAAGACATCAGTTCAACCTATTTTGGATCTCCTGGGATCCTTCATTTATATTTGAAATTGATCCAGAGTAAGCAACCGCCAATCTGTTTCAATTGTGAAAATCCCCCCCAGACCCAATATTGCAGTCCTATTTTTACCCTATATCCACTACTATCCTTCATTTTAATTAACGGTCGTATTCCTGGATACACTTTTCCGCTAAAAATTTATCTAACCCTTTCTTAAACATATCTATTGAATCTGCCATCACAACCTTCCCTGGCAGTGAATTCCATATCTTGACTGCCCTTACTGTAAAGAACCCCTTCCTTTGCTGGTTGTGAAATTTCCTCTCCCCTAACCTTAGGGGGTGACCACGTGTCCTGTGTATAGTCCTTGGGGTAAAACGTTCCCATGAAAGTTTTCTGTATTGACCCTTAATGTATTTGCACATAGTAATCATATCTCCCCTTAGACGCCTCTATTCTAAAGTAAACATGCCTAAACTGGCTAACCTTTCCTCATAACTTAATAACTCCATACCCTTTATCAATTTTGTTGCCCTTCTCTGAACCCTTTCTAGTTCCAAATTATCTTTTTTATAGAGTGGTGCCCAGAACTGTACTGAATATTCAAGATGAGGTCTTACCAACGATTTATACAGTGGCAAAATGATACAGTCTTCCCTTGCATCTATGCCCCTTTTTATGCATGCCAATACTTTATTTTAGAGGGGGCAGAGTGTCTGGATGCCGAGGGGGCAGAGTGTCTGGATGCAGAGGGTGCAGTGTGTCTGGATGCAGAGGGGGCAGTGTGTCAGGATGCAGAGGGGGCAGTGTGTCAGGATGCAGAGGGGGCAGCGTGTCTGGGGGCAGAGCAGGCAGAGTGCCTGGGGACAGAGGGGGCAGAGTGTCTGGATGCAGAGGGGGCATTTTTGCATATAACTAAATAAGTATTTCTGTCCTGACCTAAATACTTATTACAATTTTTTGACCCAACTACTCCTAAAACAGGACTGCTCAGTAAATATTTTGGAGGGGTGCCTTGAAAAAATTATGGAGACTCTAAGGATGCTGCGAACTGCAAACGTTTGGGAACCACTGGAATAGGCATTAAGTTTGGTTTTAGATGCTGTTAGAAGATCTCAGTGCTCTATGTTACATTTTAAGAAGTAGGGAAGAGTATAGGTAAAGCCTGAGAGGGTAATGTTGGGGATCTATGTGGTGGAGGGGTGGTGTTGGGTTTCTCTATAGAGCCAGGGAGCCCTTACCTGGTATAGAGGTCCTGTCTATCACATAGGCAGTAAGTGATCTTTCCCACGCATGTGACATACCATATGCGGTTCTTGACCGCTGAAAGAGGAGATGAGTCACCCGGCTACCAGTGGGATGCAATTGCTGATTTCTCATCTTTCAGTACATGGGATCTTGTAGGGAATTAGATAAGGAGCTATGGGTCTTTGGAAATTCAAGCTACCATCTTGGAGCTGAAGACTATGTGTATTTTGTTCCAGAATAATTATATCTTTGGGCAGGTCCATCAAATATGATAGAAGGCTCCCCAGTGGCCACAATTCCTCCAGCAGGCCGGATCTGTTGTGGGAAACATTTTATTCAATTTGTCGGTTGTACAGTACCACTAGTAGTACACTTTATAAGCTGTTTCATGATAATCGTTGAAATCAAGGTACGGGATATTCTCTCCCTGACCCCCTGCCAGGTCTCTACATCCGGAGGGGGACCACGGTCTGCCTCCCATTCAAGCTCATGTCTACCAAGAAGATCTGAGGATGAGTCTAATAGCATCTTATAGACTGATTAAATTATTCACCATCCAAGAGGGTTTCATAGACAGAATGACTTGAATGAGGTTAGTGGGCGAAAGACAAATTTGGGGGAGAGAATGAATTAAATGTGTAATTTTAAATTATTCAAATAGCTTTGGACATAGTGTAAGGTCAGATTTTTCACTTCATTGTTTATTGAAACGTTTACATTTTAACCAATAAATATGAACTTTAAATTATATTATCCACTAATTTTTTACCACTAACACTAAAGATTAAGAAATAAACACAGAAAAGCATTGAAGTACGAATAGAAAGAAGAGAGGAAGCAAAGAAATATTTAGAGAGTGTCTTTGGCCGCAGTTACAGTAATAGCGGTTCACATACCATAGTGTCCTCATACCATGGGGATCTTTTCTAGGTTCCTGAGCACTGTCAATTGGGGGCATTTCATACCTCACCATCTTAAATACTAGTTCCATCCAAAACTAAAGCAAAATTGTGTTGGGACAATTAGGCTAGTCCACAGATACCTCAAACAGCCCTGAACAGATTCTTAATCCTACTCGCTTGGGCCTTTTTCAAACTATCTGCAGACGTCCCTCAAAGCCCCTGCCCAATGACCGATTCACTCATGTGAGTAACAAGTTCACAGAGGAGGGTCAATGATAACAACGCTGCCCGTCTGAAACAGGTAAGAGAAAGTAAAAAAGAGGATCTCCTGAGCCGGACTGTTACTGGCATCACCACCAAATTGGGCTATTGCCGGGGCACAGGAATGAAAGATTTTGTATTAATATTTATCTTAGTTGTGACTACAAGAAACTACATTTTTGGTTTTGTGTGGAATTATCCTTTAATGTGAAGTTAATGTCAGGTGCAATGTGTAATGCAAGTTATGACTGTTATGACTCCACGTGGATTATCATAGATACCTTGCATGGCATAACAAAGGGCACAGAATTATTTGCAGGAACAGTCTTCTCAGAAGTGTAGATGTTCTGGACAGCAGCACAGTAAATGGGGCCCTGCTAATTTTTTAAATAAGAGCTTCTTCAGAATGTATCAATATGAATCAATTAGGGGATGTTTGAGCATGGAATTATGAATTTTAAATATTAGTGCAAAATAAAAATAAAAATATAGAGGTCTGATTGGCATAAATAAGGAGAGAACAGCACCCCAAATTAGACTGTTGACCAAGCTATTAGTGAGACTTTTGCCCTTAGCTTTAACACACAAGTCTCAAATCCTTATGTAAATAACATTTTAAGCAAGTCGTTCCAACACTGCAGACTGCAGAGTGGGAAATATCTACAGCACACATAAAAGTCAGTTATATGTTATATAGAAGTCAAGGGCTGGGTGTTCATAGAAGCAATTACCAATGGTAAAAACGCTTAGTTACAATCACGGCCTTCTTGCGCTCGAGTGAGATTGATATATCCCTCCTGACGACTGAAGGAAACTTGTTACAAGCCATTGTCACTGGTGTACGGTGATGAGATTTGCCTGCACAAAGCATTAGCCCCCAGCCAAAGATAAACACTGGGAGGAAGTTTGGCTGAGGTTAAATCATGTTTTATTTAAGCCTCGCTCGGTGTGAAGATGGAAACTCGCCTGCTAGAAAAGTGAATCTAAGATTGAAGACAGCCTGCAGGCTTTAGACGTGACCCTGTATTTCTCTCCCTCTCGACTAAAACATCAACTGGCTCCACTGTCAATGGCAGGAAACATTAGTAATAAGTTCATGGATGTACATTTTCCCCTGGGAAAAGCTGGGATACGACACATCAAAAGTCAAGAGAAGAGGTGCTTTTTGTCTATTTTTGTCTGGAACTTTCATTGTGGGAGTAAGTTAAATACTTTTTTTCCCCTTGAAGTTTGTTCGTTGTTCTATTTTGCGTTCCAGCCCCTGCCATATCTTCTATGACTACACAGTCACAGAGCACTGTACACACACTATAGAAATATACATGGTACCCTCCTTTACTTCACAGCTACAAAGCACGACAGACGTACTACACGCAGGGTGGGGTCCCCCTTCCATAATGTACGCCATCCACAGTCTGGACAGCACACAGCAGAATTCTCTAGGGGAATCAGGCCTGCAAAATATGTGCGGGTTTATGAATGAACTTTATAGACAAAGAGGGGTCATGTATAGTAAGAGCAGTTTTCTCATACTCCGGGCATTTAGAGGTAAGCTGCTTTGATTACCTATTTGTGGATAGACCGCTTTACGTTAATTTGCTTATTGACTCTGCTCAGAGCAGGTTCTTCTAAGAGTCCTATTCAGCATGGAACTGGCGCATTCCGCCATGTGCTGACCAGGCTGGGGCTGGTGCCCATTATGACAGGAGAACCCCCCAGTACTGGTCTCCCTGTTATATTGTGACCAGCCCAGCAAGACATATGCTGGTGGTGGCTGTACAGTGTATATTCCTGTAGTATGTCTGTGTGGAGCTTTATGGCTGTGAAGTGATTGAGATACAGTGTATATTGCTATAGTGAGTGCACAGCGCTTTTTGGCACCAGTATACTCTGTATTTACAACTGGGAACAAATACAGTAATTAAAGTAAACTGTGTGTTAGCGAAAGAGTATGCGGGTCCTGCTATAGTATAGAAAAAATAGGAATTTGTAACTTCAATATAGAGGAGGAACACATCATTGCCAGGCCCCAGAGCAGAATTTGGTTAAGGGTCCAGTGATGCCGTATCAGCCTCATGGGCCATTGCAGTGCCCACAGAGCAGAGCAGGGGCCTCTTCTGATCCTGCACGGACCCAGTACACAGGGCTGCCGACAGGGGGGGCGGGTACTATTTACCCGGGCCCAAGCATGCCAGGGGGCCCGGGCCGAGCCCTCACTGCCGACGTGGTGGTTTTTTTTGTTAACTTTATTTTATTAATCTGTTTGTCTTTTTTTTTTTGGGGGGGGAGGGGGGCTAGACGCCGGCGCCTCGATCATGTGAGTATACAAATACTCACATGACCGCGCTGTCTTCCCTCCTCCGTTTGCACTGAATGTTGGCCGTGACGTCATCCCAACATTCAGTGAGGAGCGGCGCACAGAAGACAGAAGAGAAAAGAGAACAGAGAACAGAAGACAGAAGGGAAGAAAAGAAAAGACAGAGGGAAGAAGGCAATAAAAAGGTAAGTAAAGGAATGGAGGAAAGGCACATCGTGATGATAGGGGAGGGTGGGTGGCGAGAGAGAAAGGCACAGTTTGGTGATGAAGAAGAGGGGGGGGAGAGAGAAAAAGGCAGTTTGGTGATGAAGAAGACGACGGGGAGAAAGAGAGAAAGGCACAGTTTGGTGATGAAGAAGAGGGAGGTGGGAGAGAGAAAGGCACAGTTTGGTGATGAAGAAGAGGGAGGTGGGAGAGAGAAAGGCACAGTTTGGTGATGAAGAAGAGGGGGGAGGCACAGTTTGGTTTGGTGATGAAGAAGAAGGGAGAGAGAAAGGCACAGTTTGGAGATGAGGAAGTGGGGAGAGAGAGAGAGAGAGAGAGAGAGAGAGAGAGAGAGAGAGAGATAGAGAAAGGCACGGTTTGGTGATGAAGAAGAGGGGGTGGAAGGCACAGTTTGGTGATGAAGAAGAGGGGGGAGAGAGAAAAAGGCACAGTTTGGTGATTAAGAAGAGGGGTGGGGGAGAGAGAGAAAGGCGCAGTGTCGTGATGAAGAAGAGCGGGGGAGCAGCATTGCCCAGAGTGATGGGGGGAGGGGCAGCATGGCAGAGTGTAAAGAGTGTGAAAAGCAGCATGGCAGAGTGCGAAGGGGGCAAAAGCAGCATGGCAAGGTGTGAAGAGGGGCAAAAGCAGTATGGCAGACTGTAAAAGGGCAAAAGCAGCATGGCACAGGGGGATGAAGTGGTGCCAGGAGAAGGGGGGAGCAAAAGCAGCATGGCACAGTGTGATGAAGGGGGGGCCAGGTGAAGGGAGCAAAAGCAGCATGGAGGGCGCATGGGGATCATAAAGGGGCATAGCGTGGTTGTGATGAAGGGGCACAATGTGATCATAAGGATGCACAGCGTGGTGATGATGAAGGGGCACAATAATGTGTGAGTGATGGCACATGGAGCTTTTGGCAATGTAGTGTGTGTGAGGTAAGTGGTGTCTAATTAATGGGTGCTAATTTGCTTGTGGGGTGATGGTGGGGCAATGTAATAGTGGGGACTATTAATTTAAGATGAGGTGGTTTGTGGGGGTGAGTTTGGGGAGAATGAGGTCTCTTTATTAAATGTGAGTGACTATGAATTATTTAATGGTTGCGGGAAATGTAAATACTATTAATTTATTGCTGGGGCTGTTTGTAGGGAGGGAAATAGGTTTATTTATTAAATGGGAATACTATTACTTTAATGTTGGACCTGGAGGAAGGGCTAATTATTAATCGTGGGTGGTATTGATTTAACCCCGGGGCTGTTTGGAATTATCTAAATGTACCCATTTTTTTTCCAAGACAAGTGATGTGTTGTGATTCTAGTGGGACAATGCCAATTTTTGGTGAGTGTTCTGCCCAATGTAAGGTGCAGCTTAGCGGTGGCGCAAAATTTCTTAGCATGCCTGACTATAAGGGGGGCCCCATGAAGGTGTTGTACCGGGGCACTGAAATCCTCTTGGCAGCCCTGCCAGTACATGAGCAGTAAGGCCCTGACTGGGCCCCTAGAGTGTGTAATCTGGCATAGCTGGGTCCCACATCCCTCTGAGCACTGTAGTGGATGTGCCATCTGCAGTGGGCGTAGTTCCGCTACACAATCAGTAAGCACCATGGACTTACTACCTCTATATACACTTTATCCTATATCAAACACTATATACACTGGATCCTATATCAAGCCGAACCACAAAGTACTGTGCACTCACTACAGCGGCTGAATGCCCAGTACGCAAAGTAGACCTTTATAATCAAATTTTGCTATCCGATTCCCAAAGCTACAGCAGTCTCTTATTAAACTAATAGAACGCTGCTGAATCTTTCCCCATCATGTTCATCTGCATACAACAGCTTTATGGTTATAAAATATAAAAGACTGAAATCACCTTTTCGGTTTTCCACAAAACTCTAGTAATAAAAGTAGTACACGTCAATGTCTCACTAACCTCAGCCCTGATTGGCAAGAATTTAAATCTTGTCACATTTAGGAGATTTTGAGAAGATGCACCAACTGTACCACACACGTACAGCACATGTAAATGATAACAGAAATTACAGGGGAGTATACAAAGTAGGAACTCCATACAGATGCCTGTATTTTATATATGCTGCTTATAATTTATTATGTTATTAAAGATTATTATTTTATCCTTGGTTTTCCAGAATGTTATTTTACTTTGTAGAGATTAAAAAGACCACCCAAATGTGTTTGTGTTTAGAAGAGATAATTTTGAAAATAAATATGAACTAAAATAACCATTCATGTTTCATCCTGGACCCTGAAACCAAGAGTTAGTAACACACTGTAAAGTATTGCAGAAAACAGCAGGGTACTGGGGACGGACTGCGCACCCTCCCCCCCTCCTGCCCCTAGGTTTCCTTTGAGACCCTAATACTGGTTGATGTTGTACAGTACTTTACCCTAAATATTAATGGGAATTACACAGAGTTTGTAGAATTCATACAATAAAAAAAAATGTGAATTTCCTAGAAATGCTTAATTTAATGTCCCATAACTGCTGAGTAAACGGATGCAGCTTATTGTGCACACAGAAATACATTTATGTACATACATGCATTTTTAAGCATTGTGTGAGCTGCCATGTTGTTTGCTTGTCTCACATGAGATAAAAGATAAATCATGTATAGACTAGCAATGAAATAATATGCCAGGTGCCAAAATAGAATTACAATGAAGACTGCAAGATAAAATACTTTTCTTTACCAAACAAAGCCACTCTCAGACATGGCATGGGCAGCATGGTGGCTTAGTGGTTAGCACTTCTGCCTCACAGTACTGATGTCATGAGTTCGATTCCTTATCTGTGTAGAGTTTGTATGTTCTCCCAGTGTTTGCGTGGGTTTCCTCTGTGCGCTCTGGTTTCCTCCCACACTCCAAAAACATACTGGTAGGTTAATTGGCTTCTATCAAATTGACCCTAGTCTCTCTCTCTCTCTCTGTGTATGTTGGGGAATTTAGGCTGTAAGCTCCAATTGGGCAGGGACTGATGTGAATGAGTCCTCTGAACAGCACTGCGGAATTAGTGGCGCTATATAAACAGATGATGATGGCAGTATGCCGGTTTTATCCAGAAAACATGAGAGCTCTAAAAACAAATGTTATATTATGATGGTTAACTCCGCAAAACATAAAAAGTCTGAAAAACTCTTTCGGATGGGGGACTGAGCAAATTTTGGTGGCATAATGAGATCTTAAATTCCCTATATTATTCTTTCTGCTATTCTTTTAAATCCTTTAAACAAGTATCTTAAATTATTGCTGTTCATAGATAATTTAAGCATTGTAAGGAGAATACTGCATCGAGTTACACTGCAGCAACATGTGTAACGATGCCATATGATAATTAGAATTAACATGACTCTGCTATGTCGATTTTAAGTGCATTTACAATAAAAACCATTGTGAACCTGGCCCGTTGTCTTGTCATAGTACACTCTAACTGGAAGAGCTTACCATTTGGGCCCTTTGAAATTAATCCCATCATTAAAATGTTCACTTATTTGTATTTTGTTAGTTTTAAAATGCAAGTTTTGCAGTTCTATTTCAGTAAAGCATAAATTACTCACAGAAGCTAATGAAAAGCTTACAAATGCACTATGTATAAAAAAGAAATCTGTTTACCCCAAGTGTCAATGACTTTTACCGGGTGTTGCATAAACAAGTAGTATAAAAATAGCTTCACAACCATCTACAAGTCTTAAGTGGTTGGACATGTTATCATCCTCTCTACTTTTTCAATGGATGGAGAATATTAAAAGAGCTTGTCTGGAGAGATTAATTGTTTTTAAGTCAACAGTGGGATAGTGGTCCAAGCAGCTGGGAATCATTAGCTGTGAAACTATCTTTCAAAAGACCTGGGTGATAAGAGAACAGGTTGACATGAGTTAAATGTCTCCACTCACTATGTTATAAATCACCTATCAAACCTGTGACCGCTGGAAATCCCTACAGAGCATCACAAGAGACTGATGCCCAAACTTTCTGCAGCAGGTCCCGCAGCACGCAACTAAATGGTCTGGCAAACCTTTGTTACCCTAGGAAAAAACATAGCTTTGATATATTGCCTAGAATAAATGAGGCAATAAACAACTGTAGCACAAAGCATGGAACACTGGAAAATAACAAATGTTACTAGTGTTGTATAAATTTAACACAGCGTGTTTTGGTTCATTAGACAGGTACAAATAATGGATGGTCGTTTTAGGAATACTTGGAAGGACAAGAAATACACTATTATCCTGAGACTGTGGGATAGACGAACATCTAACAGCTTCCAGCCAAGGAGTCACTTCAGACCTCTTCAGCTGTGCAGTTGATGAATCCTTTGTTTTGAGAACATCTTAGAAGGGTATTTACTCTGCTGAGTTATCTATGTAAAGGACAGTCCCAGTATTTTCTCCTACATAATGCAATACTAGCAGGGCTGCTAAGATTTGGAACCCTTTCCCAGACAGAGGAAGTCTACAAGTACTCAGAGTATGTAAACTAAAGTCAACCACAGACTAGCAATACTCAGCTCAGACAGACTTGTGTGTGGCCAGTATAGAGGGTAGTTTATAATCTAGACAACACCACAGAATCAAGTAGGTAAAAGAGAAAGGTACGTACAGGGGTTTGTATCTAGAGATTTGTGGGCCACATAGCAACATTTTGGAAGGGCTCCCATTTACCACCCAAGTAAGTGAAAAAATAACACACTTTTGGGTACACCAATAAAAATACACACCCTGTGAAATAATTTGGCACTTTATTAGAAAGATTATGGTCCTGATTTATGTGATTTAAAAAAAGAAGACGGAACTTGAGTGTAGTTCTGAACGTATTCAAATCCAAACGGATCTCAAGATACATTTCCATTTGAATATGGGTGTAAGTACCCTCTGCCTAAATGTTACTCGCCATCAAGGCCGGATTAAGGGAATGGAAGCCCCTGGGCTAAGGGGTCTCCATTTCCACGTGAGGGCCCCCCCCCCCCCGTGATCCGAGCTGCCCGCCCCCTCCGGCACTTACCCCCTTCTCCGGCGTGCTGTGCGCTCTTTACTGAGGAGATCTCGTGAGAGTGAGACTCACGAGATCTCCTCAGTAAGGAGACTACAGCGCGCCGGAGAAGGACCACAGTGAAAGTGCTCAGCAGCTCTGATCGCGCCGGGGGCGCCCCCGACCGATCAATACTGCTGCTGAGCACTTTCAAGGGCCCCCTGGATGCCATAGGCCCCTGGGCTGTGGCCCAGTTAGCCCTATGGTTAATCCAGCCCTGCTTGCCATATGCAGATAAACACAGTATACTGCAGTATACGCATAAGTGTCTGTGCACTAAAAGGTCACATGAGAATACATTAAAATAAATTAAATGATAAACTAAATGAACAACTCTTAACATTATAATCATTAATAAAAATATGGATTTAAAAAAAAAATATTATTTAATTATTGCTACATTTAATACATAAATCAGGATGCTTTTAATGCATACTGTACATGCAATGCGTTTATATAGTCAATCTTCCTTGCATACACATGTTCTGTGCTATGCCATGCCAATCATCACTATCAGTAGGCACTTACACCTTCCCAGTTGCTGGTGCAAGTGTTATGCCTGAAAACTAGCTAACTTATGAGAAACACAGGACTTGAATCACCCTGTCCTGCTTTGGCACGCCTTTACTGTACATGGGCTATGTTCATTCGTCCCTTCACTCCCCAGTTCTGTGTCGCAGGTCGTAGGCAGGTTGTGTCATTTGCGTTCAGACATGAATCACATGCAATTATATTCATTGGCGTAAGGTTCATTTCCTAGCATGTGCAGAGCTATTTCATGCAAGATACGGCACGCAAACAGACTTACGTCCGAACGTGAATCAGGCCATATATATATATATATACTATATGTATATACATAAATATGGTTCAATCCCTGTATAAATATATATATATATCTATTCAGGGAGTGAACCATATATATAAGAAGACATCTGCAAAGAGTAATTTATAGAGGAACTACATGATGATCACCGATTTACATGTAGCAGGATTATTCTGCACTCACACTGACCTCTGCTCATAGTAATGTGACATGAGGGAGTACAATTGCTCTGTAGTGCGTACCTCTTTTCTAGTTTCATTTGTAGAACTTCCTGCTAAGTCTTTACCAGTGACTACATCAAACCAGATGATACTCATCATCATCATCAACCTCTATTTATATAGCGCCACTAATTTGGCAGCGCTGTACAGAAAAACACACTCACATCAGTCCCTGCCCCATTGGAGCTTACAGTCTAAATTCCCTAACATACAGCCAATTAACCTACTAGTATGATTTTGGAGTGTGGGAGGAAACCGGAGCACCCAGAGGAAATCCACGCAAACACGGGGAGAACATACAAACTCCACACAGATAAGGCCATGGCATCAGTAATCAAACACAGTGTTGTGAGAAAGAAGTGCTAACCACTAAGCCACCGTGCTGCCCATATATCCTATGAGCTACTAAAGGATCAAAACAAAGCCACAAGCCATGTCATTCATGGATGACACTGGACCAACCCAACTCTAATCAGTTGAAAACATTGATAGAGATAACAATATCAGCTGTTGATTTAGGGTGTTTATTTACAGGCTCCTGTTGTGTGCAGTATTGTTATTCATTGTAAGCTCGGGAGCAGGGCCCTCTTACCTATTTGTCTGTATTACCCAGTATTGTTTATTACTGCATTTGTCCCCAGTTGTAAAGTGCTACGGAATTTGCTGGCGCTATATAAATAAATGTTGATGATGATTATTATGATGACAGTTCTGTCAGTTCTCACTGATCCTGCCCAATGGTGGAAGTCAGTACAATGTGTATTGATACTGCGGTTCTCATATTGATCAACAGATCACTATTTTGAACATTAACTATGCATTCGTTTTTCAGTGGCTCTATAGCAGGGCTCTTTGGTTAATTCTTAAAAAAAGTGGTCAACATACAGAGCACAACACCACTGATTATCATAAGGAGTGCTATGTCACTCACATAAGTCCTCTCTCCTTTTTCTAGGAGATGGTTGGTTTACTTAGCCCATAAAAGCAAGCCCTTGTTTCAGTTTGGGTGCCAAATGTTTAAAACTGTTAGAGGAACCTATTCTGGTAGATTCTATTAGTCAAGGTATATAACGTATTCCTGGAACATAGAGATTCCAACTTAATCTGCTGTTAATAAACACAGGACCTAAGAAACAACCTTCACAGATTTTTCCCCCTCATTTCCCACAAACGATGTTATAAACTTGCAGAAATGAACCGTGAATTAGCAATAAAGAATGGGTACAAATATATAAAGACTTCAAATAAATCAGGTATATATTCTAGCAGCTATAATAATCCATATGTCAGAGGGAACCCGAGGTTCTCACACTTTAAAAGAACAATCAGACGTGCTATTTTACTGCACCGCGCTAAGCCTTGAATAATAGAAGTTTTGTTGACAGACACTTAACAAAAAAAATCAAAAGCAGACAAGGTTTTTATAAATGAACAGTCAAAAAAAAAGTTATCTCCTGGAGTAAGATTTAAGAGGTAATGCTTTAAGATTCCAAACTGGGCAATCTGCCACTAAAATATATTTTATTTAATGTCAGTTTATCAAAGCCCTCTTACATCACAGTTCCCCGGCTTGTGTCAGATAACCATATGGTGAGATGCTGGGGAAGTAGGTAGACACGACATAATGCAATGTATCAGTCACACCATGCCACTTTCCACAGTTTGTCTTCTTTAAAAGGCATAGATGTTGCTTGCAGGTTTGACAATACACACATTGTCTTACTCTATGAGAGCAGAAGGGCCCAGATGGGAAAACAGACCTTAGTCCCCTGGAAAATCTGAAGCCCACCTGTGGATATCATGCTCAGGTAGGCTGGCTCCAGCTGTGATATCATAAGACGACACTGCTGTGATAAATCTGACAGCAAAATCAGTTTAAACACATGTAAAAATCACTTTGGTAGAACCAACATTATCCATAGAGATTAGAGTATGTAGAAGTATTATTCTATGAATTCCTGAAGCACATCATCATCATCATCACCAGTTATTTATATAGCGTCACTGATTCCGCAGCACTGTACAGAGAACTCATTCACATCAGTCCCTGCCCCATTGGGGCTTACAGTCCAAATTCCCTAACATACACACACAGACAGAGAGGGAGAGAGGGAGAGAGAGAGAGACTAGGGTCAATTTTTGATAGAGGCCAATTAACCTACCAGTATGTTTTTGGAGTGTGGGAGAAAACTGGAGTTCCCGGAGGAAACCCACGCAAACACGGGGAGAACATACAAACTCCACACAGATAAGGCCATGGTCGGGAATTGAACTCATGACCCCAGCGCTGTGAGGCAGAAGTGCTAACCACTTAGCCACTGTGCTGCCCGTACATATAGACTAAAGGTAAACTGTCTTATTTGCTTCCACACTCTTATAATAATCGTAAGCGGATCAGAAATGAATCAAAAATATTCCCATAAATGTTATCAAACTGGATCAATCATCTTTAAGACCCCTTAACCTCACTTTTTAAAACCCTGGACAGATCTGCTTCCAACAGGAGACCATAGCCAATTATTAAACTGTTTCACATATAGAGCTGCCACTCAAGGCTGACCACTGACCCGCTATTTTGTTTTCCTTTAAACCGGGGCCTCACTATGAAAGTAGTTGGTTGAACGCCTGGAATATTACATATTACCTGGACTAAACTGAAGATAATTAATTAATAAGTGACACTGGTCATTATTTGCCAACATAATTCTGCGTTCATTTGCTTTGTCACTGAGTTTTGCTTAGTACAAAATTTAATCACTCATTTCTTTATTAGCTTTGATTTACAAATAGTTTTACTAATCCTTACGATACGTTGGCCCCATGAAAGGTAAATGGAAAGGAGACAAAAACCAGAGGCAGCAGAGGATCAGCTGTGCTAAAAGACTATTTATTTTGTGCCGCAGATAAGCTGGCTTTCTGGTAGCGGACAGGATCGTGGGATTCAGGCACAGGGTCCTGTGCCAGATTCATTATAGAAGGGAGTATTTCCTTTACCTGACACATATGGCTTGTCTTGTATACCAGGTTACTTCCTCTGACTAATGGTTGATTAAAACCTCCTGCAAAGAGCAATATAATTTTATATAACATCCTGCAAAACCCATCCATCCTCTGCTTTATCTGCAGGTTGACAGCTCCGCAAGAACCCAGAAAACCCATTTGAGGAAAAGCAGAGAGATGATCTTTTTTCTCCTCTGTGGTAAATGTGCATCGTGCTTAATACTTTATAAAATAAATATTAAGCTAGAGTGTGGGAAAGACTAGCAGCGTTTATAGATGGAGAAGGGGCAAAAGTGGCTACAGGCAGCAGAGCCAAACAAGCTGAAAAAGTGAGGAAGGCACAAACCAGGCCTTACCTAACACTTTAACCCATTGAAAATACATCTGTTTATCTTTTATAAGTTAAATGCTGTGTTGTGAACTCGTTGTATATATCAGTGTCCAGAATGACGTCACAGATGTCAGTGAGTGATACAAATACTTTACATTAACTCGCTTGCAGAAATCTTCTAGGACCACAAATCTACTTCTCTGCATAATGAAAGGACTACCTCCAGACATGCTACCCCTTTGGGTTAAAAAAGACACTAGGGGGTAAATGTATCAAGCTGAGATTTTTCTGGTTGGTTTGAAAAACCAATCAGATTCTAGCTATCAATTAATTATCACATTCTACAAAATGACAGCTAGAATCTGATTGGTTGCTATAGGCAACATCTCCACTTTTCAAACCCACCGAAAAACTCTCAGCTTGATACATTTATCCCTAGGAATACCTGCCCCCCCCATTACCGTTATATATCTCCTGTCTGTAGTCCCCATAGAATTTAGTCCTCCTGACATAGAGTATAAAGCTATTAAACATGTCAATTTACTAATTAAATCCAGATTACATCTGATTGGACAGGTGCAATAGCCATCCAATTAAGTGTTGCCTGTACTTAACTATTACATTGTTGATGTTTAAATAGGCTGCAATATTGAGGAAATAATGGGGAAATATGTAAGGAAGGGTGAGCTCTCCTTAAATACTTGAAAGCTAAAGGTTTTGTTTAGGGGGTTAACTAGTATGGTTGTATGACTATTTGCCGAAGAAACAGAAATCAGAGCTGACCCATCATAACGTAACTGTACAGTCCTGTATCATTTCCAGATATAAGAGTGCACATTTTCAGGCATCTGCACCACTCGCTCAGAACTTATTACATGGTCTGTTTTTTTAAACTGTGTGCTGCCCATTTAGCCATGTTGCCATAACAGACTAATCCAGGGCACCATATACTGTTCTTTCATATCATCAGCCACCATATGCTGCTTTAGGACATCATGCCATGAAGAGGTATAAGAGGGAGGGTTAATAACTTTAGATTTAGTGCTTTGGCTCAGAACCTACAACTAAAGAATTGCATATAAGGCACAGTGACATCATATAAAATAGAGCTCTGAAATGTTTACTGAGTGCTGTACTACAATAAATACAGCATACTTGCCAACTCTCCCTGAATGTCAGGGAGACTCCCTGAAATAGGGGTGATCTCCCTCACTCCCTGAAGAGTCTGGCATTCTCCCTGATGCTGAGCCAGTACACGACGTGGTTGGCTTCGCCATCTGTGGCATGATGACTGTTCAGAAATTGTGTCCTATGTCCATGTATTGATGACTATGGAGGTGGCCATTTTCACGGAGACCAAGATTTAACCAAAGGCTGACAGGTAAGACAACATAACTTCAATAATGGTGGACAAAAATGCAAAAGACACTTCAGTCTCTAGAGATTTATTAGCTGCTTTTCTTTAATGCATAGTTGCCTACTCTCCCAAAATGTCCAGGAGACTCTGCATTTCTGGGAGACCTCCCAGGAGAGCAGGGCAACCTCCTGGTTCTCACCCCCGCAATAGATAAATGATGGGGGCGGGGCTTAATGACGCAAATATTGTATCATCTTAGCCCCTCCCCCTGCTGTAATTGGCCAAAATTGTGACAACCGTATAGGGGCGGGGGCAAAATTCTGTGATTCATCAAGCCCCCACACACCCACCTCCCCAGCAATCTCCCTGAAGCCAACGAGGAAAAGTTGGCAAGTATGAAATACAGCATTATCTCTGTTTTCTGTGGTTTATTGTGTGGAGAAACACAACACTACTGAACATTTGTTATAGGACACATCTTAAGCATTAAAATGAACCAGCTCTTTTACTTTACAGGAAATCTGTACTACTAAAATATTGTTACTCTAGTTCATTTTAAATAAAACAAACCATTTTCTGCTCCAGTTGTTTATCATTATGTTTATCATTATGATATGTTTTGACTGTATTATAAGTAACGGATTCTCTACAACCTTTGACAGTTAAGAATCTACAGCCACCTATCCTCAGTGTTTCCAAAGAGACCCTGAAGAACCCGTTTACTGAACTTGATTATATTGTATGGGTGCAAATCGCATTATGGACATTTCACAGAACAGCCTGTAACACTCTATATGGAAACTAGATATCTCCAACAGGATACAAAAAGTAAAAGCAGGGGCTTCTAACCTTTTTCCACTGGGATCTAGATAGGGGTGTGCACTGGGCACTTTTAGTGTTTTGGGTTTTGGGTTCTGATTAGCTTGAGGTTTTGGGTTCTGATTTGTTTTGCCAAAACACCTGACGAAAGGTTTTGGTTCTGATTTCGGGTCTTGGGTTCTGATTTATTTTTTAAAAAGCATAAAACGCGCTAAAATCCTGTTTTTTTGGTTGTTTTCCACTCCTACGCTATTATTAACCTCAATAGCATTCAATAACAATCATTTCCACTAATTTCCAGTCTATTCTGAACACCTCACACCTCACAATATTGTTTTTAGTCCAAAATGTTGCACCGAGGTAGCTTTCTGGACTGCATAGTGGAGTGGGCCCGGTACCCAATTTGGTACCGGGGCCACAATACCTCCGCCTTCAAATGGACTCAATTCCACTGCACAGCTGCCTGCTCCTACATCCTCTGCAGCATATACAGGGTGTAGTTCGAGCGCGTCAATACCTCTTGTTTTTGACGATGACAGGTCATTTTCATTAATTTTGGATTTGGCCCCAACACTGAATGTAGTTTAATATCTGATATGGATCTATCTGGACTGCGTAGTGGAGTGGCCCCGGTACCCAATTTGGTACCGGGGCCACAATACCTCCTCTAACTGGTCTAAATTCCACTGCACAGATAAAAACAAAGAACATAGTATTAGAAATGGCAGTTCCTATTTTTTGGAACTATAAAAACAAAGAACATAGTAATAGAAATGGCAGTTCCTCTTTTTTGGAACTACAGAAACAAAGAACGTAGTAATAGAAATGGCAGTTCCTCTTTTTTGGAACTATAAAAACAAAGAACATAGTAATAGAAATGGCAGTTCCTCTTTTTTGGAACTACAGAAACAAAGAACGTAGTAATAGAAATGGCAGTTCCTATTTTTTTGGAACTACACAAACAATGACCGTAGTAATAGAACTGGCAGTTCCTATTTTTTGGAACTACAGAAAGAATTAATGTAGTAATAGAACTGGCAGTTCCTATTTTTTGGAACTACACAAACAATGAACGCAGTAATAGAACTGGCAGTTCCTATTTTTTGGAACTACAGAAATAATGAACGTAGTAATAGAACTAGCAGTTCCTCTTTTTGGGAACTATAGAAACAATGAACGTAGTAATAGAACTGGCAGTTCCTATTTTTTGGAACTACAGAAATAATGAACGTAGTAATAGAACTAGCAGTTCCTCTTTTTGGGAACTACAGAAACAATGAACGTAGTAATAGAAATGGCAGGTCCTCTTTTTTTGGACTGCAAGAATATATTGCTCTATAATATTTTTTAGACTTTTTCTATATTTTTTTATATTTTTTTAATCTTTTTTTTTCTATATTTTTTAGAGTTTTTTTTTTTTTTTAAAGATTTTTGGCTGATTAACAAATTGCTATGGACTTATCAGAAACAAATACAGGACAAAAGCACCACTGGACTCAACAGCACAGACACTGGCCAAAGCACCACTGGAATCAGCATTACAGAGCACTGGAAAAAGTACTACTGCACTCAGCAGGACAAAGCACCACTTGACTAAATAAATCAGCAGGACAGAGCACTGGACAAAGTACTAATGCACTCAGCAGGACAAAGCACCACTTTAGTAAAGTTATCAGCAGGACAGAGCACATCAACCTCCCTCTTCACTAACCACAGGGAGAATGAAGATGGCGGCCGCGAGCGGGGCATTTATGAGATCCGAGTCTCGCGAGATCCGACGTGAGACTTGGATGTCATAGCCTCGGTTTGGCTTCATTTGGCGCCCGGAAGTTCCCGAACAGTGCTCGGATCCCGTCGGATCTGCACTGTTCGGGTGGGCTCGGATTAGCGAAATCCGAGCCCGCTCATCTCTAGATCTAGATCCCGTCTGTGAATCAGCATTGCAATGTTTCGTTTTTCATTAATAATGTGTTTCATTTCAAATTATATAACGGTCTACAAATTCAACTTACAAAGATACAATACAAAGAATATGAAAAATTGAGTCACGTAGAACATTATTCTGAAGTATGCCCAACAGGTTTTTTTATTACGTACAAAATGCATTATCTTGCTTCAATATCTTAATGCTAAATGTTTTTTTATTGCAATAAACAATTAAATACATTATGCTGCTGCATGTGATCACTGGATGACAGATAAACTGTGTATACCAGGAGGCAGTCAACTGATATGCCTGGACACATGTTAGTCAGGGGGGATGACCTTACCTACAACTGACCTGGCAGGACTTGTAGATAATCTGTTCAATAAAAATTTGAAGGTGGACCTACAAGGAACTGTATTATCATGTACAGATAGCCGTTACTCAGTGGAAAGCACAAATGACGTCTACCTGATATACCCCTGGTCAGCAGGCTGCAGCCAGTCACAATCAGTTTCCAAAATTGTCTGCTTGTAATTGACTAATGGAACTCCCTGCATTGATCAATAGAGAAGAAAAAAACCCAATGCTGTTGAGCTCCATTCATTTCAATAGCCCATTCATGGAAATGGGGTTTCTACATGTAGCGCACAACCGTACTGAAATTAATGGGAGAAAAGGAGCAAAACGCTGGTGTAAGAGCTCGAGGATTTACTAAGCTGTGGGCTTGAAAAAGTGGAGATGTTGCCTATAGCAACCAATCAGATTCTAGCTTTCATTTATTTAGTACTTTCTATAAAATGACAGCTAGAATCTGATTGGTTGCTATAGGCAACATCCCCACTTTTTCAAACCCGCAGCTTAGTAAATCTAGCCCCTTGTCCTCGTAGAGTGATGCCCTTGGCAGCTCTCTTCTTGTCTAGGTAACATAATGCAATTGAAGAAATAAATGTAGGTTATATGTATATGTCTCACACAAATCTATTAGGCAAATACATGTCTGAGCCTGGTTATAATACAATATGTATGTTTTCATCATGTAGTATCAGTGTAAATTCCCTATAACTGACAAAGATCATAATCCTTTCTAGAACAAAGTGCTCCTGGAAATGAAAGTTTTCTGCACATCTCTATCACCATCTGAAATAAATTCACCATACGGGACTATCAGCACCTCACTCCAGCTCAATTAATTTGGAAATTGCAATTTAAACTTCCACAAAGCCATTCACTAGCAAGAAAACTAGGTTTTAGGCAAATTTTAAGTAGAATGGTTCAGCTAAGGAATGACTGTATTGTCGGCTAATGATCCCCTCAACTAAGGGTGACAATAGGCAGACGGCCTTGTCCCTGTGATGCTCTATGCCAAATAAAACCCTCAGAATGGTGTCAAAGAAAAATGAGACATTTACTATATTTTTATTATGTAAAGTTATCCCAGTTTTAATTCTGAGGCACCAGTCTATATTCTAGCAGCACCTACAAGTTGGCAGCTGAGGTCCTGTGATAAAATAGAGTAAAGAGTGCACAGTGTCAGGGCCAACGGCCTATAGGAGGAGAACCTATACGTACATACAAGCCACATTAATGCCATATTACTCTGGTTACATTAGAGTTTGAGGTATTACATCTGCTATTTTCCAGAGCCCTGGAATAGTTCTTGCAGACAGTAATTTGTTGAAAACAAAAAACACTGTTTGACCTGGACCCACTGTTGAGTTATGGCTACATAGATCCAGTATCATTGTTTACACAGAGCTGCTTTTTATTTACTGTGGTTATAGCTGTATGGTGGGAATTGTGGCATGCACTGATGTCTAGAAATAATCTCTACATACAAAGCTCCTCATACATTGATGCAATAAGTATCTATTTTTAGATATCACAATTATGTTTGCAAGTTTTTAGATACAGGTCATGCAAGAAAGTTTCCATGATTTGTACCCATATTTCGGAATAGCAGATGTATAGATTTTCTGCAATTTATCAATCAGTATATGTAAATTACTAGTACTGCAGAGCTTCAGTAAGACATAACACAATAGATCTTCTGTATCCAAAGTCACAGCTTTAAAGACATAAAAATTCTTCTTTATTGCACCAATAAATGGAAGTAGCATATAACACAAGTTTTGGATAAAAAGTGCATCATGAACCTCCTATATCTTATGTTAGGTTTGTCATCCAAACCCGAGGCAATTACAAGCACCAGGACTCCTGCCTCATCATTTACTACATGTGGCGACAACACCCACAGATACTAATAACTAATAAGGAAAACAATACTCTTAAGGTTCTATTTATGATCCCTCGCATTTTCTGTATGTTAATTATCCTTTCTTATTGCAGTGGTAAGAAATTAATTAACAAATATTTATTACAATTCTTCAGCGGGGACAGCAGCTCTGATAGGAGCCTGTCCTGGCAAATAGTTTATAGTAAAGTCGCGATCACTTTACTTACAGATCCCTCTTCTGCAATGCTGGCCCCATAGGACAGAACAGCTAACAACATGCATTAGCTGTCAGGTCCAAACCCCGAATTTTGGAGCTTGATAAATAGGGTATTTTTTAGCAGTCTCCATAGACACCTATGGGGACTGCTTTTGCGATTGAAGAGGCAGAAGATATCAGAGTCTTAAGGATACCCCCAGGTCTTGAGGATACCCTTTGTAACCACTAATGTCACAAATCAAAAAAGCAGCCATGCTTCCTACCCATTCCTGCAACTGGTTGTATGACAATAGTATGGGGTAACAGATGCATAAATCTTTGCAACTACTGTTACTGGATTAGTCTCCAGTACCACAATAAGAAACTCCCTGTTCCCCCCACTACATCTTTCAGTCAGCTCAATAGGCAAGCTGCTACAGGAAGACATATACGTCTTTCGATTTAAGACACTTGTAAAGTGGTTTGTCATTCTTATTGTGTCTCAACATTTGTGCAAGCATGAAAATGATGTACTTAATTATGTCAGGTACTGTCTCCACACGGTGCATAGGTGCAGGAGACGGACGCCTGTCTCTCTCTGAACAGTTCCCCGGCTGTGCATGCACAGAAGGAATCGCATCCCGTTGCTAGGCAACAGGACGCTTGTTTCCTCCGTTTTTGTCGGCAGTTAGGTGTTCCTGACTGCCTGTTTCTGTGCCAGATTATGGGTTTTATCTACTCCGTGCTTTCTCCTGCTCCCTTGCTCCTATTATAATGTGTTTTCCTGCTGTGTGTGATAAAGTAGAAGAGATTGTGGAATGTGATCAGTAATCCCACACACGATCCCCCCACCATTGCCATTTTAAGGTGGTTAACCTATTTGGTTATCCGGTTCTGTTCAACAGAAACAGTAGAGACCCCGTAATAATGCTGCATGTAGCAGCCACTGAGGCTCAGGCAGAGAGGGAGGGGGGTTAAGGGAAGGCAAGACTTCGATTACCAAATTTTACTAAGTGGTAGTGCAGTTTTAATAGGGAGTTCTTTCTGTTTCCCCCGTTTAACCACCTACCCATACTCTCCACTGTTTCCCCATTTTATCTCTCCTGCAGTCTCCCTTCCCTCCCCTGTTAACTCCTTTTCTCTCCGACAGACACTTCTCTCTTCCTCGGTCCTTAACGCCTTCCAGTTCTCCTACTTTATTCGCCTGAACACACAACTTCTCCTGCAGTCCTCCATCCCTACTCCCCTTACTCTCTTCTTTACTCTATATCCCTCCCTCTTTTTCCCTGCAGTCCGCTTTCACGACTTTGTGCATCCCCAACTCTTTGCATTCTGGTTATTATCCTCTTATCTCACCTGCAGTAACTCTTTTTTCCCCTGACCTTGACACCCCTATTTATCCCTCTTTTGTCTCCTGCAGTTCCCCCTTCCTTCACTCAAAACTATTTTCTCCCGCCTTCCTTCCAAAGTTCATCCTCGACTCTCCCCTGCAATCACCCCTCCTCCTTCTTTCCCTCTCCCCCTCTCTCCTCCCCTGAAATCACAACCCTCCCCACCACTCCCCTGCAATCGTCCCCTCCTCCTTATTTCTCTCTTTTAAATTATAGAAACATATATGTCTGAGCTCCCCACCATCTCTCCCCTGCAGCTAGTCACCTTTGTCACCACTCCTTCCTCACTCTCTTCACCCCTCCGGTCCCCACCTCATCTTTCTGTCTCTCTTCCCTCACCTGTGTTTGTTTGATTGTTAGTTTTGGGGGGGGGGGTCCCTACCGCCACTATTGGGAAGCTGCACCATGGATGTATCACCCTATCTTCCCTATGTTTCTTTTACCTGAATTTATATTTCTTAAGAATCTGGTTTTCTTACTATATGACATCATATAATTATTATTTACATTTATTTATATAGGGCCAACATATACGTAGAGCTTTACAAATGTGTTAGAAAGGGGACAAACACAGTAATAAAACAAGACTGGGCATTCACAGACAGACAGAGCGGTAAGAGGTCCCTACTCTCAAGCATCTAATGACCACCACATATCTGACCAAGAGTAGATCCAAGAAACTATGAATGAGATCAAATGGGCAATAGTGACATAGATATGTAGAAATACATTTCTTTTTATCAAACTTTGCACATTAGAAACAGCATATAAATCTCCTTTAACCCATTAAGATTGTTTCATCCAGTAAAATGTGGTATTGGCCTATTTTTGTTTTTCCTAGACTCTGATAAACAGCTTTGTTTATGAGTAAAGTTAATGAGAGCGATGAAGCAAATACTTGTAAATGTAAATGCTCAGTGAACCAGGGTTCATAGTTACAATCTGCAAGTCTTCATGGCACCTCAGTGGCCTGCAAGTCTCTAGTGATCTATGTCAGGGTTGGTTATCAGTGCAGTGTCTACTATTAGGTATTTAGAAGAGTCAGTTTTAACGTGATGTCTCGCTTCCTGTTAGACTGTAAGAACCATGTTCAAAGACCAATGCACTTTCCTTCCATCTGTACTCAATCATGGAGCATCTGCTTCCCATTCAAACATTTAAAGAGGTTTTTCTTTTGTAGCCTCCTGCCTGGGTGTTAATTTTACACACACACTGCTCAAGGTATATACATATCAGTGGGATTGTATATGTTAGGTAGGCTGGTCTCTGCCATTCCCAGCGCATGTTGTTTAACAGAGCGTGTGAATATGGCACAGATAGGCAAGTCACTTTGGAGTCCAGAGCAATTCCTAGCTTTCCATGGGAAATTTCAAAGAAATAGGAAACGTTTGGTAACAACATTGCTCAATTATGTGTTTTTTCTTTTTACAATTTTCTGAGCTGTCAGTTATGTACAGAAAAAAATATATTGCCCAACAATTTTGAGACATGTTAGTCAATTCTGTGTCATATGTTAACTATTTATTTTAGGAAATGTTCAAGGCTATTTAATATCCTCCATGGAAGCTTAGCTGGTTGTAGTTTGTATATGACTTCGCTGAACCACAGTAAGGCTTCTAAGTATAAAAAAATAATTACAAAACACGTCCAGAAACACACTGAGTTTTGATTGTACTTGAAAAGTGCAGGCACTTGGACTGCGGAATACACTAGTACATGATCTATTGCAATGCTCAGGATATCACACTCGAGCCAGCAGGTGAAATGGTCATTGTATGAAATAATGACTTGTTTGAAAAATCTACAAAATACACTGTACATTTACAGCTTTCTTTGCTATCTTACAAACAATACTAAATGATTTATAATTGCCTCAAATTAAGGCTATAGTTTTGGTAAAGCCAACTACTACCCACTTTTAAATGTTACAAACCTGTCCCTTCCCTTAGCCAGAGCACAGCCGGTTGTTATATCCAGCTGTTTTTCCCAGGGCTCTGTGAGTTCTGTAACACAGAACAGGCAAATCTCTTCCTTTCCTTACTTTCAAATAGTCGTAGGGGTGTGTATGGGGGAAGGGATGTTGAGCAGGAGGACCAATCATAAGCCGCAATCTATTGACTGCAGCTTCTGATTGGTTCTCTTGCTCACATGCTGCTTGGTTTTCAGTGGTGGCTAAGCGCATAGGAGGCCTGGGAAAGCCAGTTGTACAGACTAGCCTTGAAGGCTCCAACTAGTGGGAGGAGCATTCTAATCAAAATTTTACAATAGGTTGTAGTGCAGATTTAAACATTTTATGATAGTTCAGCCACGGGAGAATTTTTTCATCGGAAACTAGGGAGGATAGTTCCATTTAATGAGAAATCAGCATGACAGCCCTGATTTTTATATAAATGCTAATATTCATACGTTTCTGTGCAGTTCTGTGCATTCCATGCACAGAACTGCAGCACTATATACATAAGGTCTATTTTCCATTCAATGGAAATGTCTGTGCTTTATTTCACCAGAGAGTTACAAGATAAGGAAACCCCTACTGCCACATCCTGTGCTATACATACTGTCCTTTCAATCCCTACCTCTAGGAGTTTCATCAAAATATGACTTATACCTGGCTCAACATCTGCCAATTATTTCTGTGATTTTGCTTAATTAATAGAGGATAATAAAGCACACTTTAATGAGGACCTGGAGGGCAGAAAACAAATAAAGAATCCAAACTCTAAACAAAATACAGTGAAAACCACTTTGCATAATCCATACAATTAGCAAAAAAATGCACTATATCTAGTGAACAGTAACCGCAGCTCTTAAATGAATCACAGGCCCAGGTCCAAGCTAAGTCTGCAGAGCCAAAATAAATAAATAGGTCTCCAATTTGCAACTTGTAACAAAGTTTTGGCTAAGCGTCTCCTACATGCATGTTGTACGATGATAGATATAAACCACATTCTGTGTGATGGAAACCATTGTGGGACCTTGGGCTGTGTATACACCTCCTCCTTTGTATCTGCGCACTGTATTCTGACCATTACATGTCAGCTGAAAGCGGTGTCATGACATAAGAACTTTTGACCGTGTAAGGATGTGACAGTGTCTTTGCTAATACTGGTTACACTTGCAGGTAAAACAAACTATTACAATAAAATAAATTCACTATAAATGTTTTGGTGACGTTTAGGAAAGTCAAAGTACATTGCAGAATCTTTGCACAATAACTGCTGATAATAAGGACATGTAAGTGTGGTTTCTGTTTAGAAAAGCAATATTGGAAGAAAGCCATATTAGTCTACGAGTATAACGGGAAACACTCCCAATGTCAAAGTCACCAAAATATGGGTCAGTCGTAAAAAAGACAGCAAGGAAAATGTACCCTGCAGAGAAAACATTTGTAATGTTATGTGTTTAAAGCTCTCTCTTACAATATCTGTGCTCAGAATTGCTTCCGGACCAGCCAATTCTGTAATTCTATGGTGCAAATCACCCGCCTCACAAAGTTGCAAACTGATCTGCGCTCAAATATTGTGTGTTTTATCCAAGCCACCATTCTTTCTAATGTTAATAGTTAAAAGGATTGGTGGGAGGTCATTTCGCTTGATTGTAGACTTCAGTACACTTAGGTTGGTGCACACAAAATTGTGGCATAAGAAAATAAGCACTGCCAAAAACACACCTGTCCTACTGTGCCAGTGATAAATCTCATTCATACCAATCTGCGTGGTTGGCAGTAGAACTTTCTTCTTTAGACTGTATGAGTCGTCTCTTTAAAACAAGTTTTTTTTCTCCGCACAGATTGCTGGCTGGGATCCTAAAAAGGCTTTAATATTTTTACTACAGAGAAAATGTACTTGGCTCATCACCGGCAAGTAAGATGACAATATAATAACAGCAGGACTTTAATTCATTAGAAATGAATGGATCTGCGTAATATTAAACTCCAGCTACAGATTTTAGAACTGGAGAAACTGGACGTTTCTTCTTTAAAACTAAGTTGCTCGGGGGTGGAGGGAAAGCAGTTCCAGACTGACTGGACATTTTCCAGGATGACTTGTTAAGATTGGATGGTCAGACATGGTGATAAGGGATGGTCAGAAGAACACAGAGTCCTCAATGAGATAATGAAGAAACTGACTTAAGAGTTAGCAGAGGAGCAAGGACATGTTACATGTTAAAATATGCAGCTTCGATCACATGTATCCCACGCAGCTATGGAAATTTTCCAAACTCCTTTCCATGGGGAGCAAATTCAGTTTCAGATGCTTTCCAAACTACAAGCTTATTGTGGGACAGAGGCATAAACATTGTGCAATTATAAATAACAGAGAATCAAGCAAAGCTTTATCTCAACAATTCAGTTAACCCCTTCACTTTTAAATAAACGCCCTTTGCGTAAAAGCTTTCTAACTGACTCAATCAAGTCAGGATCAGAACACCACTTCAAGTCTCTGCATTGTGAGTGAAGATGTAATATATTTTTACCTTCCTGACATTCTATTCTTCACCATTTCACATGTTTCTGGCCAAAAAAGTACTTTGCACACCTATGTTATAAAGGTTCATGGACAGTGGGATTAAGTCTCACTTTAATCCATAATGTATACTTTATTCCAAAAAATACCAATGACATTTTTCATTATTTAAAAAACCCCAAAATAAGACAAAAACTTAAAAGCCCACGCAACTGTCTGGTATAACTGTCCCGGTTATCACCATTGGGATTAGGTATCTCCTGCTACACCAGTTCTATTATCGACATCTCAGGATGACGATAATAAAAGAGACAACCCCAAAAACTAATTTATTGATTAAATAATGTTTTCGAACCAAGGTTTTTTGGAAACCTGGCATTGCATGTATGTCAAAGAATGCAAGTACAAACCACATCTGAAAACACATATAACTGCTGATGTGTTTACTATGTTGTTCACTGTGGTTGAAAGAAGCTTTTCCAGTTCATTTCAATAGGGTTTCCAGCATGAAGAAACCCCATAGAAACTAAGAGACAAATAAATGTACTTTGAAAAAGGAATAATAAATAAAAAAGCAATAATAAAATTAAGTAATAAAAAGAAGTCCCCCATCCTCATATCCATAATTAGCACCAGTGGTGGGCCACCTGACCTGGTTCCCAATAAAACAAAGGAACAATGAGCATGGGTCCTTCAGGTAACTAGTACTAGACTAGATAGGCTGGGACGATGACTCTATAACAGTGTGGGGTCACTCTGTCATAGTGGGAACCAGCCTGAAGGGAGAGGCAAGAAAATCAGCATACTCTATCTCCTGGAAACAACCAGGCCTGTACTAAAAAAATGCTGAAAAAACGTAATACAAAATACTGAGGACTCTTGGGGCCTGATTCATTAAGGATCTTAACTTGAGAAACTTCTTATTTCAGTCTCCTGGACAAAACCATGTTACAATGCAAGGGGTGCAAGTTTAACATAAGTTAAATGCTGACTGTTTTTTCATGTAGCACACAAATACTTGATTGCTTATTTGTACACTGAAATTTAAAGTTGATATCTGTGTGCTACATGAAAAAACAGTCAGTATTTAACTTATGTGCAAAACAGAATACTAATTTGCACCCGTTGCATTGTAACATGGTTTTTGTCCACGAGACTGAAATAAGAAGTTTCTCAAGTTAAGATCCTTAATGAATCAGGAACTTGGAGTGGCAACTTTGCAACCACAGTGGTCCCAGAATAATGTACCGATTTCTCTAAGTTTCCTGTCAATTGTACCAAAATAGAAAAAAGACAATAAACATTTTCAAATAAAGTTAATTTAAAACTAAACTCATGTTCACCACTTTTGTCTTATAATATAAAAGGTTTTTTTTTCCTTAATATGTTGCAAACCAATGGTAAAATCTGTTTTCTCTGTAATTCATTGTAGTCTTATTAGCCACTCATCCAATCACAAGTGTTTTTCTATGCTGGCCGGTGTGACTGCCCATCAGCATATGGAAGTCCTGGTCAATTTAAGTCACAATCATTCAGCAGACAGCATTCATAGGGAGCAGTTGTGTTGTCTAGAATTTACCATCCACTTATGCTGAAGAATGAAAAAATTTAATTTCGTAAAAAAAAATGCTGAAAGATGGGAGTGTCTTATTCAAGTAAACTATTTTATTTACATAATAATTTTGCTATTGTGAAACTACATGTCCCAGCACTGGCAGTCATTAAGTGGAAGAACATTTGAGGCTGGAACACCAGTTACTTAGTAGGAACAGCTGGCGAATCCGTGCTGCTCACAGCTGGATGCAAAACTTCAAGTTTCATGTTCAAGCGCAATAAGGGGAATTTTTTAGCACAAAACGCAAAGGTGAATCAGCGAAATACATATAAATAGTTGTACAAATCGATAAAAATTGAAGCTTTACTGTCCTCTGTTGTCAGATATTTTAGGCATCTGAAGTTTTCCTGAGTATCTATGAATTATCTACTTTCAGAGGGGAAGTGATAATTACACAAACATTTTAGTCCTGTAAAATAACTGAAACGTTTACCTATATATTCAGATTCTTCCTAGTAGCTGTATCTATGAAAAACTTTGCATTTTATATTTAATCAGTAGTATTCCTATATACCAAATGTAAAAAAGGTTTTATTTAAGTAACAATTTCAATTAAACTCTGTAATGCCAGCAAACCCATCTATAAAAAAAAAGAAAAGTCTTCCCTGAAATATATTTTCTACCAGTCCATATCTTGGAACAATGGAGTAAGCAAATCACACAAAAAGATGGAAAGTGTTGTTTTTAGAGATGAAAACCTTATATCTAAGAGTTCCTACTTTAAAGTATAATAATATTTACTTTAAGGTCTCTTAACCAACCATATGAGGATGCTTTGTATATTGTTGGCCAACACTCACTGACAGGCTTGTATTGGGAACAAAACTATATATCCATCATTGCTGTGAAATAGTTTCAGTTGCAATTCTATAGTTATAATGAAGCAATGGGTTATATTTAAATAGTGGCAACATAGTATGTCTTTGGACCATGGGAGGAAACCTTCACACATATTGTAATAACATACAGGGCCTGATTCAACAAGGCAGGCATGTTGAACTCAATGGGCATTTGTTTTAAAACAATAAAAATACGAATACGACATACGAATGCCCGAATTCAACAAGGAGCAAATGTAAAGCTATGTATGAATTTTGGTGTAGGTCTGCTCAGCTCTACTACACAAGACCCGGCAGGATACATCCAATTCCTATGTAATATAAATTTGCTTAAGAATCACAGAAAAAAAACCCTATTTAATCAATGTCACCCGGAGACATCCACCTGAAAATCATTCCTGTTTTTAGACCCTCCAATATGACCCATTTCATCAATATTCTGCTTCTGAAATTCTCTTTTAAGGAGCTTCCTACATGAGAACTTCCACCAAGTACTAACTACTCGGCTCCAGAACTATTCTATTATAGACTATTGCACGCATCCATTTCCACCCAGTACTAAATACTCTGCTCCTGACTTCCCACTTACAGAGCCTCCAACATGAGGACTTCCACCATGTACTAGCTACTTGGCTCTAAAACTTTTCTATTATAGACCCTCCAACACATCCACTTCCACTTGATACTAAATACTCTGCTCCTGACTTTCCTCTACATAGCTTCAAACATGAGGACTTCTACCAAGTACTAACTACTTGGCTCCAGAACTATTCTATTTTAGACTATCCCACGCATCCATTTCCACCCGGTACTAAATACTCTGCTCCTGACTTTCCTCTTACAGAGCCTCCAACATGAGGACTTCCACCAAGTACTAACTACTTGGCTCAAAAATGATTCTATTATAGACCCTCCAACACAACCAATTCCACATGGTACTAAATACTCGGCCCTGAACGTCCCTCTTACACTGCCTCCAACATTAGGTCTTGCATCAAGTACTAACTACTCGGCTCCAGAACTATTCTATTATATACCTTCCAACACATCCACTTCCACCCGGTACAAAATACTCTGCCCCTGAACATCTCTCTTACAGTGCCTCCAACATGAGGACTTCTACCAAGTACTAACTACTCGGCTTCAGAACTATTCTCCTACAGACCCTCCAACACAACCACTTCCACCTGGTACTAAATACTCTGCTTCTGAATGTCCCCCTTTATTTACTATTACAGCAACCTATGATTGATTTATTGAGGTCTTAAAAAAATAATTCACATGAATTCATTAATTCAGCCCAGATAAGTGTTGGAACATACATGTGTAGTTTGGGTGCAGAGCATTTTGTATAGGGTGGAAGTTGCCATGGTGGAGGGTCTATGCTCTAATGTGAATCCACTTGCTGGTCTATAAGCAGGAACTGAAGGTTCAAGCAATGAGCTATTATATCTTCTGTAAATACACAAGTTTGCTGACTGTTGTGCCAATCTACTACTGTTACCTATCTCAACCACTGCATAAAAAAATGTGAATTATGCTCCCTGTGCGGATATCTTGTGACGTGCCAAAACAGATGCATGTACCATGTCGCACAAAAGCTACATTCAGGCATTATCAGCTATGTTATACTGCACTCACAAGTGACTGTACGTAATAGCATGGCTCGCTGCTCTCAGCTTGTTTAGAGTGATATTTCTGTCAGTGATTTGGGCATGTTTTTATCTCACATATTCTGCTTCACTTGAAGCTTTTTATTTGACAGCTATTTCCTTTCCCAGAGAAGTTGCCAGGACTGTATCATGAAATTCCATGTATTTGAAGTGAAATGTTTTCTGGAGGAGTAGGAGTCTGGAAAGTAGATAGACAGGGAAAAGTAGGCGACACTGTGGCAGGTGTCACTTGTGGTCCTATGCGATCTGTGGAGGAGTCACACATAGTCTGGTACACAGTCTACTTATAACTATGTTCACACGAACCCATTTCAGAATATATCTTTTACCCAAATTGTACACCTCCAGAGCGCTTGTCACTGGAAATGATCACCCCATAACCACGGCACGGTAAATGTAACATCCTGACAAGCCAGAAGAGAAACGGCACTCAAAATGATTTATTAAACAACCCAGAAATCTATAGAATACAGAATACATATCATAATCAGGCACGTCCATAAGTTTTTCACATGCTATCACTTACCACAATACAGGTGTATAAGCCTGATCAAAGGCTAGTTAACCTAAATTGAAATTGATCACATTCTAAGAGACAGGGGTATATTTACTAAACTGCAGGTTTGAAAAAGTGGAGATGTCGCTTATAGCAACCAATCAGATTCTAGCTGTCATTTTATAGAATGTACTAAATAAACGATAACTAGAATCTGATTGGTGGCTATAGGCAACATCTCCACTTTTTCAAACCCACAGTTAATATACCCAATTGTGTATCATTAACGCGTGTTTCCTAATTTTCTCCTTCCTCCACCTCCAGTCCCAACACTCTGACCACCCATGCTCTACAATAAATGACATGAGCACCTTCCTACGTATTAATGGTATCAGCCATCATGATTCTATTACAGTGATTGCAGCAAAGAAGGTCATTGTTGTCACACTGCAAGTCTTCCTGCAATCAATTACATATTCTGCAGTGAGCAGAAGTGGAACTACGCCCAAAACTGAAAATGAAATTTGGTATCAAAAACAACTTACTGGATTCATTTACCTTTTGCCAATGTTATTACTGGTTTGTTGTTCAGATTTTTTTACATTCAGTTTTACTTTGCCTTCCCTAAGATAATGTCACAGTTCACTTGAGATCTGTGCTACTCTCACCATCAGAAGCAAATTTTCAGGCCATTTTCAAGACATTCTTTTTAGCATGCCCAGAACACACATCCAGAGAGGAGATTTGGAACCCGTTACTCCTTCAACGCTGCATAATAAGCCAATAGTGGGGTTACTAGGAAGCTATTGGACCACGCAATCACCTGCCTCTGCTTTCTCCACCTATAAACCGCCTATATACATCCCTATGTTGGAAGGGGCAGGAGCAGTTGGCTCCCCTGGGGCCTGTGGAGTATCCATTATAGCCCCCAGTAGAAGGGGCCCCAAAACAGGTCTTGCCCCACCCCTTTCTAGCACCACTGCACACATCTGTTGTGAACTAGGTATGTCTATTAAATAACGAGATTGATTAAATAACTCACCTTTATTTATTGGTATTACAAATTTAATGTTTGTCCCCTTCAATATACTCCCCATTTGCACTAATACATCGCTGTAATTTTGTTTTCCACTGGTCGAAGACATGGAGCTAATCAATTTCTATCACTTGTTTCAACAAATCTGCCGTTTTCTTCTTTACAGCATCAGCTGACTCAACATGTGTCCCTTTAAGCACTGATTTAACTTTTGGGAAAAGATAAAAATCGCAAGGTGCTAAATCGGGCGAATATGGAGAATGTTCAAGTGTAGTAATGTGTTTGTCAGTCAAAAACAGCTTCACAGAAAGTACTGTGTGAGCAGGCGCATTGTCCTGGTGAAGAAAGTAACCATTTTTCCATAGTTGCTGCCGTTTCTTTCTCACTCTTTCTCTCAGCTTTTGCAAAACTTACTTATAATAATGCTGATTAACTGTTGTGCCTTCTGGAACCCATTCTTCCAAAATTACACCCTTGATATCGAAAAAAAAAATGAGTATTTCTTTGAATTTTGACTTGCTTTGACAAGCTTTTTTCATTCTTGGTGATGACGGTGTTTTCCAGTGCATTGACTGTCTTTTGGTTTCAGGATCGTACTGAAAGTTCCAGGTCTGATCACAAGTGATTACTTTATGAAACAGGTTTGGATCTGTGTCACGTTGCTGCAGAATGTCAACACAACATTCTTTACAATGTTCTTTTTGCTGTGGTGTGAGAAACCTTGGGACCATCTTTGCACAAACTTTCGTAATGATAAGATCCTAACGCAAAATTTTCCAAATGGTGTCTGTCACTCACCGGACTGTGAGTGCTTCTTCCCGGACTATTAGGAACCGTGGACGTCCTCTATCCTGAGGGACTGCGCATGCGCAGCCCTTTCCAAACCTTCAGTGTATGTTCCTTTAACTTAATTGGCAGATCAGGCAACCTCCCTATATTAAGCACCTGTGGTCAACACCACGTTGCCTGATCTTGGAGTCTCATTCCCCATGAGTCTCTGAAGGTGTTCCTGTGTTTCCTTGTTTATTCAGCCCAGCTGATTCCTGTGGTTTCCAAACCACTTCTACCTCTGTGGTTTCCAAACCACTTCTACTACTGTGGTTCCCATACCACTTCTACCATCTACTGTTTCATCGTGACTGTGAGCTGATTCCTATCCGCTGCCTCCGTGCACTACAGTCTTCTAATCACTTCAACTCTACCATGTATCATTGGGACTGTTAGCTGATGCCTATCCGCTGCCTCCGTGCACTACAGGCTTCAACCACATCCACTCACCTGTTCATGATTGTGACTGCCAGCTGATTCCTATCCGCTGCCTCCGTGCACTACAGGCTTCAACCTGCAACTCGTCTGTGTTTCATCATCGTGACTGTTTGGCTGATTCCTATCCGCTGCCTCCGTGCACTACAGTCTTCAACCTGCAACCCGTCTGTGTTTCATCGTGACTGTTTAGCTGATTCCTATCCGCTGCCTCTGTGCGCTTCAGTCTTCAGTCCTTGTCAACTCTACCGTGTTTCCTTGAGTCTGCTGCCACTATTGCTACCCGCTACTCTCCGTGATCATCTGTTCCAGTTCAACTCTGCTCCGGTGTCCCATCGTTACTGCACCTGCTGGTTGCTATTGGTTACCTCCGTGTTCCCGCAGAGACCCGCTGCTGTTACTTCTCAGCGCTACTCTTCCATCTACTGCTGATCCGCTCTCCACGCCTTCCTGTGTTCCCTGCTGGTCTACCTACCTGTGCGCTGCACCTGCTAGACCCCGGCTTCACCCATCCAGGGACTTGTATCCTGCTGGCCTCCTGCCCTTCAGGTATCTCTGCACTCCTGTCTGACTGCCTTCTCCTGAACCACGGTATGCATACTTCCCATTGACTGTTCTGTGTATTGCATACCTTGCTGGACTGTGTTGGTTCTCCTCTGGAGTGTACTATCCGCTGACTCTACTGCCATCATTGACTGTGTTATCTCATGCCGGATTACTTCAAGAGACTTTCTATATTGGCAGTGTTGTTCAGTCATTTATACATTTATATTGTGCATATTACTGTGGATCAAAGTCAAGGTGCCCGTGTATATATTGTGTTGCAGTCTCTCCCCGTGCACCTCCTCACATATATATTCAGTGGTACAACTTGCTAGTGGCAGACCACTGACTCCTGTTTACAGTTTCACCTGTCTCAGTATCCTCTCACATAGCAGTGGTACAACTTGCTAACGCAGACCACTGACTCCCCGGATACCTCCACTTGGATTCCATTCCTTCACTCAGACAGCGGTACAACTTGCTATCCGCAGACCGCTGACTCTCATCACCTCCTCGTTTCTGTTGGACATTCCTCCTCACTATAGCAGTGGTACAACTTGCTACCGCAGACCACTGACTACCTTCACGTGTCCTTTGTCCATACAGTTCCTCGTGTATTACTATCTCCATATTGCCAGTGCTGCTAGTCATAGACTTTCCTGAGCATCTCATCATCTGCTATTTCCTGTTCCGTGATCACCCTGCTACCAGAGTACCATATTACCATCTATACTGCTCTGGTAAGCCTATCACCTGGTGATCCCTGGGTAAAGACTCCTAGTGCCCGTGACAGTAAGATCAGGCCATGACAGACCCAGATACGGAACCTACCGCTAAAGAGATGCTGCAGCATCTGGTCAGCCGTGTGGAGCAACAGGATGCTCGCCAACAGCTGTTACTTCAATGTTACCAATCGTTAACCTCCCAAGGAACATCTGGACAGACTGTTACAGCTAGTATTGAAGCTCCTGTGCTTTCCTCCGTTTCCCCAGTGCCATCCCAGGTGTCTACAGCTCCTACGCTTCACCTGCCTACTCCGTCAAAATATGACGGGGACCCCAAAACTTGTAGAGGTTTCCTTAACCAATGTTCAGTCCATTTTGAACTCCAACCTCAAAATTTTTCTACCCATCGTTCCAGAGTGGCCTATCTTATCTCATTGTTTTCTGGACAAGCCCTGGCTTGGGCCTCCCCTCTGTGGGAAAGAAACGATCCAATTCTACAAGATAGTGCCAAATTCATTTCCACGTTCCGAAGTGTGTTCGATGAACCAGGTCGTGTGACCTCCGCTGCTTCCAGCATTCTTCGTTTGCGACAAGGCTCCCATACAGTAGGACAGTATGTCATTCAATTTAGGATCTTAGCCTCTGAACTTCAGTGGAATACTGAAGCATTAGTTGCCGCCTTCTGGCAGGGGCTCTCCGATAAAATTAAAGATGCACTGACTACCCAAGAGCTTCCTTCGTCACTAGAAGATTTGATCTCTCTTTGCCATCGTGTAGACATGAGATTTCGTGAAAGAGAATCTGAGAAAACAACTTCTGCTAAAGCACCTCTTCGTTTAAACCCTCAATTTCGTCCAGCTCCATCCTCTGTGATTCCCATGGAGATAGGACGTTCCAAATTATCTTTAGAAGAGAGGAAACGAAGAGTAAAGAATAGACTCTGTATCTATTGTGCTGATTCCACACATATGCTCAGTTCTTGCCCTAAGAAATCGGGAAATGCCAGGCCCTAACTAGTTCTGGAGAGGTGAAGTTAGGGTCCCTGGAGTCCTCTCCATTGTCTATGAAATCTAAAGTCTGCGCTTTCGATGTTACGATTTCCTTTGCTACCAAATCCTTTGAGTCACAGGCATTGATTGATTCCGGAGCAGCAGGGAATTTCATTTCTAAATCACTAGTGAATCAATGGTCCCTACCAGTGATCACTTTAAAAACACCCATTACTGTGACGGCTATAGATGGATCACGTCTCATCAACGGTCTCATCACCCAGAGTACGTCTCCAGTAACCCTTCAGATTGGTGCACTACACCATGAAGAAATTTCGTTTTTAATTCTTCCAGTTACGACAAGTCCGATTGTCTTAGGCCTTCCATGGCTTCAGTGTCACTCTCCCCAGATTGACTGGCGCACTCCTCAAGTTATGTCTTGGGGGTCTGAATGTCACCATCGTTGTCTCTCTCAAGTTATTCCTCTTAAAGTACAGCAATCTTCCATCTCATCTTCCTCCCCGGGACTCCCTCCTCAGTATGCTTCATTTGCCGATGTGTTTGATAAAGCTCAGTCTGAACGTCTTCCTCCTCATCGTTCTTGGGATTGTCCGATCGACCTTCTACCTGGCAAGACTCCTCCCAGGGGTCGGGTCTATCCTCTCTCGTTACCTGAAACTCAAGCCACATCTGAGTACATACAGGAGAACCTCCAGCGTGGGTTCATTCGACCTTCCACCTCTCCCGCTGGAGCTGGGTTCTTCTTCGTCAAAAAGAAGGATGGATCATTACGCCCTTGTATAGATTTTCGTGGACTCAACGCCATTACTATCAAGAATCGGTATCCCATTCCGCTGATCACTGAGCTATTTGATCGCATCAAGGGAGCTCGGATATTTACTAAGTTGGATCTTCGTGGTGCCTACAATTTAATTAGAATCCGTTCCGGTGACGAATGGAAGACCGCGTTTAACACCAGAGATGGGCATTACGAATATTTAGTAATGCCCTTCGGGCTGTGTAATGCCCCCGCGGTTTTCCAGGGTTTCATCAATGAGATCTTTCGGGACTTATTATATGTATGTGTCGTTGTCTACCTGGACGACATATTGATCTTCTCACAGGACCTGCCTTCTCATCACCAACATGTGGCAGAGGTCCTCTCCAGACTACGGAAAAACTCGTTGTTCTGTAAATTGGAAAAATGTTCATTCGAGTTACCCCAGATTCCATTCTTGGGGTATATAGTTTCCGGAGTTGGCCTGAAGATGGATCCAGACAAAGTAAATGCTGTACTACATTGGCCTCAGCCAACTACTCTTCGTGCCATCCAGCGTTTCTTAGGTTTTGCCAATTACTATAGACGCTTCATTCAAGACTTTTCATCCATTGCATCTCCCATTGTGGCCCTAACTCGGAAAGGGGCTAATACTAAGCAATGGTCATCTGAGGCTCTCCAAGCCTTTCAAATCCTCAAAGAGGCCTTCTCGTCTGCTTCCATTCTGCGACAGCCTGATGTGACACTCCCCTTCTTCCTAGAAGTAGATGCCTCTAATGTGGGCTTAGGAGCTATTCTCTCCCAACGCTCGGAGCAACAAAAATTACATCCTTGTGCCTTCTACTCTCGGGGTCTTCTGCCCGCAGAGAAAAATTATACTATCGGGGACAAGGAGTTGCTGGCCATCAAAGCTGCATTAGAGGAATGGAGATACTTGTTGGAAGGAGCTCGCCATCCGGTGACGATCTTCACGGATCATAAGAACTTGTCATATTTGCAATCTGCTCAATGCTTGAACCCTCGTCAAGCAAGATGGTCTCTTTTCTTTTCCCGTTTTGAATTAATTATAACCTTCAAACCAGCCGCTAAGAACAAGAAAGCTGACGCTCTATCTCGAGCTTTTGTGACGTCCTCTGATGTAGAAGAGGTTCCCAACCATGCTATACTAGACCCCAAATGTATTTCTCTGGCTGCTTCATCCACCAAAATGCTACCATTTGGGAAGACCCTTGTGCCTCCTACTCTGAGGAGGAAAATCCTTTCGTGGTTCCATGCCTCTCGTTTTTCTGGACACGCCGGTGAACACAAGACCTTTGAGATTCTCTCTCGTAGTTACTGGTGGCCTTCAATGAGGAGAGACGTCAAAGAGTTTATTGCTTCCTGTGATTTATGTTCTCAGTTCAAATCCTCCCGCAGAACTCCAGCAGGGTTGCTGCGACCACTACCCATTCCGTCCAAGCCTTGGACCCATATTAGTATGGATTTCGTTACTGATTTGCCACCAAGTAAGAATCACAATACTATTTGGGTAGTGGTAGACAGATTTTCGAAGATGGCCCATTTCGTCCCTCTGTCCGGGTTACCTTCCTCGTCTACTCTGGCTGAACATTTCATTAAAGAAATCTTCCGCATCCATGGATGTCCGTCTGAGATTGTGTCGGATAGAGGAGTACAATTCGTTTCCAGATTCTGGCGGGCCCTTTGTAAAACCTTGGGCATACGATTAGCACTCTCATCTTCTTACCATCCGCAATCTAACGGACAAACGGAACGAGTCAATCAAGATCTTGAGACTTTTATTAGGATGTTCTCTTCAGCCAACCAAGACAACTGGGTAGAATTGCTCCCTTGGGCTGAATTCGCCCATAACAACATGTACCATGAGTCATCATCCAAAACTCCATTCTTTGTGGTCTACGGTCACCATCCGTCTTTTCCGGAATTTCCTGCCCTCCCGCCCACCCAAGTTCCTGCTGTGGAGACTGCTTGTCAGACCTTCAAAAATATCTGGTCTCAGGTCAAAACCTGTTTAAAGAAGACATCTAACAAATATAAGTCTTTCGCAGATAAGAAGAGGCGGGCTATTCCACCACTAAAAATTGGAGATCGTGTCTGGTTATCCACCAAAAATATTCGTTTGAAGGTTCCATCTATGAAATTCGCCCCTCGTTTTATTGGTCCATATAGGATCATTCAAGTTATCAATCCAGTATGTGTTAAACTTCTTCTTCCTAAGAATCTTCGGATTTCCAATGCCTTCCATGTGTCCTTGCTCAAACCTCTCATCATCAACCGTTTCTCGACTCCTTCCTCAGCACCGCAGCCAGTTCAAGTTCATCAGGAGGAGGATTTCGAGATTACTGAGGTATTGGATGCAAAAATTTCGCGAGGAGTCCTCCGTTTCCTCGTTCATTGGAAGGGCTTTGGTCCTGAAGAGCGTTCATGGATCAAAGCTGAAGATCTTAATGCTCCTGCCCTTCTGAAGAAGTTTTATTCCAAAAATCCGGACAAGCCCGGTTCCAGGCGTTCTGTGCCCACCTTTAAAAGGGGGGGTACTGTCACTCACCGGACTGTGAGTGCTTCTTCCCGGACTATTAGGAACCGTGGACGTCCTCTATCCTGAGGGACTGCGCATGCGCAGCCCTTTCCAAACCTTCAGTGTATGTTCCTTTAACTTAATTGGCAGATCAGGCAACCTCCCTATATTAAGCACCTGTGGTCAACACCACGTTGCCTGATCTTGGAGTCTCATTCCCCATGAGTCTCTGAAGGTGTTCCTGTGTTTCCTTGTTTATTCAGCCCAGCTGATTCCTGTGGTTTCCAAACCACTTCTACCTCTGTGGTTTCCAAACCACTTCTACTACTGTGGTTCCCATACCACTTCTACCATCTACTGTTTCATCGTGACTGTGAGCTGATTCCTATCCGCTGCCTCCGTGCACTACAGTCTTCTAATCACTTCAACTCTACCATGTATCATTGGGACTGTTAGCTGATGCCTATCCGCTGCCTCCGTGCACTACAGGCTTCAACCACATCCACTCACCTGTTCATGATTGTGACTGCCAGCTGATTCCTATCCGCTGCCTCCGTGCACTACAGGCTTCAACCTGCAACTCGTCTGTGTTTCATCATCGTGACTGTTTGGCTGATTCCTATCCGCTGCCTCCGTGCACTACAGTCTTCAACCTGCAACCCGTCTGTGTTTCATCGTGACTGTTTAGCTGATTCCTATCCGCTGCCTCTGTGCGCTTCAGTCTTCAGTCCTTGTCAACTCTACCGTGTTTCCTTGAGTCTGCTGCCACTATTGCTACCCGCTACTCTCCGTGATCATCTGTTCCAGTTCAACTCTGCTCCGGTGTCCCATCGTTACTGCACCTGCTGGTTGCTATTGGTTACCTCCGTGTTCCCGCAGAGACCCGCTGCTGTTACTTCTCAGCGCTACTCTTCCATCTACTGCTGATCCGCTCTCCACGCCTTCCTGTGTTCCCTGCTGGTCTACCTACCTGTGCGCTGCACCTGCTAGACCCCGGCTTCACCCATCCAGGGACTTGTATCCTGCTGGCCTCCTGCCCTTCAGGTATCTCTGCACTCCTGTCTGACTGCCTTCTCCTGAACCACGGTATGCATACTTCCCATTGACTGTTCTGTGTATTGCATACCTTGCTGGACTGTGTTGGTTCTCCTCTGGAGTGTACTATCCGCTGACTCTACTGCCATCATTGACTGTGTTATCTCATGCCGGATTACTTCAAGAGACTTTCTATATTGGCAGTGTTGTTCAGTCATTTATACATTTATATTGTGCATATTACTGTGGATCAAAGTCAAGGTGCCCGTGTATATATTGTGTTGCAGTCTCTCCCCGTGCACCTCCTCACATATATATTCAGTGGTACAACTTGCTAGTGGCAGACCACTGACTCCTGTTTACAGTTTCACCTGTCTCAGTATCCTCTCACATAGCAGTGGTACAACTTGCTAACGCAGACCACTGACTCCCCGGATACCTCCACTTGGATTCCATTCCTTCACTCAGACAGCGGTACAACTTGCTATCCGCAGACCGCTGACTCTCATCACCTCCTCGTTTCTGTTGGACATTCCTCCTCACTATAGCAGTGGTACAACTTGCTACCGCAGACCACTGACTACCTTCACGTGTCCTTTGTCCATACAGTTCCTCGTGTATTACTATCTCCATATTGCCAGTGCTGCTAGTCATAGACTTTCCTGAGCATCTCATCATCTGCTATTTCCTGTTCCGTGATCACCCTGCTACCAGAGTACCATATTACCATCTATACTGCTCTGGTAAGCCTATCACCTGGTGATCCCTGGGTAAAGACTCCTAGTGCCCGTGACAGTGTCTTTGTCAATGTTCACGAATTCAGCTATCATTCAAACACTGAGTTGGCGGTCATTTCGAACAATCTGACTGATTTTTTCTACATTTTCTTCGGTTCTTGAAGTGCAAGGTCGTCCAAGGCGTTCATCATCTTCGACATTCTCATGTCCCTCGCTAAATCTTTTGTGCCACTCAAACACACGCGCACGAGACAGGCAGTCATTCCCATAGGCCGTAGTAAGCATTTGAAAACTTTCTGTTGGTGTTTTGTGCAATTTTACTAAAAATTTCAAACTGACACGTTGTTCAACTTTTAAACTTAGCATTTTTTTCGGCACTCTACAGAAATCACAACCAAACTAAATGGCGACTCACAATCAACTGAACGTCATAGAGTGTTGCAGGTTGTCATGCAGGTTCAGACCGATTCAAGGTTACTACGTATGTAGTTATAACCGGTTCTGACTGCTTTGTTTACTAGGTGGAATCACAGTCTCGTCATTTAATAGACATACCTCGAATGTTACTATAGAGACTAATAATTTTACAGCAAAGCACAGTACAATAATATGTTTGTCATTATATGCACCACCAACACAACTATGAATGGTCACTAAAAACAAAGTGGGCCTGATTCATGTTTAGACGCAAACTGTACCCAACTTTCCTTTAAAAGACACGCACGAAACTTAAGCATAGTTCCGACCACGTTCAAATACAAGCGGATCCAATATATGTTTTCATTTGAATCTGGGTATAACTACTCTCTGCCTAAACACTACTTTCCAAATGTAGACAGACAGAACAGAGTGCAGGGTACGAATAAGCATATGTTCAATATAAAGTCCCACCAGAACGTATGCAAAAAACAAAAACAAAAAATATTAAATAAATTAACAACTTTTAATATTGTAATCTATATTTCTAAAAAAAATGTTTTACATTTTTTTAAACAGTAAATACATAAATGTGGATGTTCTTAATGTGTACTATACATACAATGCATTTTATAGTATATCTTCCTTGCATACATGTGTTGTGTGCTATCAAGTGGCACGCGTAACTGTTGTTTTTAATACAAAGACTATGCTGTGACAGTCATTGTCACTTACACCTCCCCTGTCGCTGGTGCAAATGATGTGGCTAAAAGACACATATTTATGAGAAACCCAGTACTTGAGTCGCTATATCTGTGTTGGCACGCCCTTACTGTTATTTGCCTAGGTTCATCCACCCCTTCCCTTCCACGTTCCATCCTTAAAATCATAAACAGTCGTGTCATTTGCGTTCAGACAAGGTCCGTTTCTGAACATGCACAAGGCTATTCCACACAAGATACGGCACACAGATGAATCAGGCCCAGAATGTGCAGTTTATTAACATAAACCTTCTAGCTCACTTATTTTAGTAATATGCCTCTGTTTTGTAGTGTGAAATCAAGTGTGCTTCTTTTTCTGTTATTGCAATTGTAGTGCCCTACAAAATAAAATATTTCAGTAAATAGTATAATACAGTACAATAGGCATATATAGTAGAGTTGTATATAGAGTTGAGACAAATGTGGACAGAATTGTTCAGTGGAACTTTGTAGCCAATTCTGTAAAAGTACAAGATAAGAGGGTCAGCGTGGCGTTAAAATCCACCAGTGACCAAGGAGGAGGACTGCCTACATATACCTGTATTCCAAGGAACTCCCCTCATCTTTTCAGGGCTCATCTCCAGAAACACTACCTACAGCCAGAAAATCACAGGAGCAGTGTGAGTGAGCAGTGGTGTAGGTAGGAGCCACGGTGCCCGGAGCAAGGGCATGCCCCTCCCAAGAATTGCGCCAGGAAGGATACGTCACCAACAAGTGGGGGCGAAACACATTTACTTTAGGCTGAAAGCGAACAAAAAGCAAATGTGTTTATTGGGGGGGGGGTTTCCACACACACCACAAATAAATTCTCCAAGTAACTCCATTGTAGACTATGAACTTTTTTGATTTATTAAGTATTCTTATGTTTATTATATTGTGATGGAGCCAATTCTTTTATGATTGTTTTTCTGCCATGGTAGACTGTTATATATATATTGAGTTTATTTTCTTGTAATGATGCGTGCAATACTGCAATACTTCTGTGAATATACCTCTATTTATTATATTAACCACTTTCTACTATATATATATATATATATATATATCTATATATATATATATCTATCTATATATAGATATATATATATATATGTGTGTGTGTGTGTGTGTGTGTGTAGTGTTTATTCTTTTTTACTGACGTGTGCAATACTGCAGTACTTCTGTGAACTGCAGCATAGGAGTGTGTTTTTTTTTCTTTACGTGTTTAATTTAAAATTATTCAAAGCAACAGATAATATATTTGTGTTCTTCTATATGCCAGTATATAGCGTTATTAAATGGTGCATTTAAGTCATGGGTGCACAAGGAACTTCTGTCCCTTTTGTTTCTTTACTTAACTCCAACCAGGATCCTATCTATGTGCAGTTTGGTTTATGTTTTCCCTGTGTTTATGTTGGTTTCCTCCGGTTGCTCCAGTTTCCTCCCTCACTGCAAAAGCATACTGGTCAGATAATTGGCTTCTGACTACATGGGCCCTAATATATACTGTATGGATTCACTTCAGTCCCTGCCCCCTCCTCCATATATCCTTTGCACAGCTCAGTGCATTACATACTTCCCAATAGTCCTGATTTCAGCAGGACTGGCCCGATTTTAGGGCTCTGTTCTGCTAACCCACCCAGGGATATGTCTTGCCGGTGGGAACGTTGGGGTGAAGGAAGATATCTAATGGGCAGCCTTGCACTTTACATCACTAGACCGTCCTCTGGGGGCATGGCCACACCCCATTGTGACATGACTACACCCCCTGTTCCGCTGCCGGGGAATGACATGATGGGAGGTATGGTATTATGATGGCACTATTTAAATAATAATAATAATAATAATAACACATATGTAATATTTTATACCTTATATGTAATTGGCGGCTGTATTTATGTCTTCATGAGTTACTGATTCTCAACACTTTAATTTCAAGCTGTTTTCTATATTGAAAATGTAAAATCCATAAATTTCTGTCTTCATCCTCAGACATGTCAGTTTCTGAATTCCAGTTAGTTGATCTCTTCAGGCAGTGCTCAAAGTGAGGGGAATTTCAGTCAGTAGTAAACAAAATGTGTAAAGACAGCTCATTTTGCTGTCAGATAGGCCTCTTTCATATAGTGTGCCCCTTAGAAGTTAATGTCTGATCTGATCACCAAACAACAACATCCTACACTACAGAAAGTGTTTAAACGCTAAGGGTTGGCACCTCACCACCGCACCACCTTCCCTTTTACTTTCAAGCTGTCTAAGCTCAACTCAGAGTCCTGAAATAATGACACGGACACATGTTTACATTTTAAACAGAAAATGGTGGCAACGAAAGCCGATGCAGTAACAGCTACCAGTCAATGCCAATGAGAACTTGTGGTAGCCAGGCGGCCCGAAACCCCGGTGCTATTGTAAAGGTGTTAGAAAAACTCTGCTCCTTCTGGCCTCAGAGACACTATTACACAAATGATACCACGAGCACCTACACAAGTGACCCTGAAGAGAAAAATAGCGAAAAAAGAAGACTACTGCGGCCGAACATAACACTTGTGCCCATGTGTTAGACCTCTGGCGGCACTGCTTTCCCTCAGAAGAAACTGCTTCTGTCCCTCTGCTTATGAAGACTTCCTAACCCCACCCATCAGCATCCTATTGGCTACTTCAAACTCCTGAGGAAAGCTTAACCCTTAAAGGTAAGTGCTGTGGTGAGAATACAAACCCATATTTTAACAGCATTCATCCCCATTTGGGTGCTCAGTTATCCAAGTTGGGGGGTGAGGACGGGGCCGGTTAATGCATAGATCTGCCCCATACTGGTTTCAATGAACACAGGTACCCTCATTTGATATGGTAGGCTGTCTGTTTTTAAAAATGGGCTACCCATGCATGCATTTTATTGAAGACCACTACAAACAAGCAAAATTTTAATTAAAAAAAAGGCATTATTATATGTAGAATCCTACTTTTGGAGAGGTGGATTGATGACAAAGTAAGAACCACAAAGTAGGACAAGAAAGAGAGAAGCAAGAGGAGCAGTTAGAGAGAAAGCAGAATGAGTAATGGAAAGAGGGTGACAGGGTAATAACAGCAAAACTGAACAATATCGCCTTAAGCTAAATTAATAATTCACAAATGACTTACGGCTCGTTCATGAAATATTACACATAGAAAATAGCCTTATGTTTCATTTTTTTATACTAGTATTTAAGTAATGTATTGCTCTTGTGACCAATTTATAGAAATATAAGAGTTCTATGTACAGATATCTATTGATTCACAGATTTAACAAGTATTGTTCAAGCTTACTACCCTAATAAGAATTGCAGAAATTCCTTTATTGAACTTGATATATTATTAATTATAATGAATGTGATTTATCTGTGACTGTTCACATTTCCAAAAGCCTCTCTCCATAATAGATGCCATCCCTAAATGTGCCTTGGGGATGGTGGCATTCTCGGTCAGAGAAAAGGACCTGAGAGGCCATAGATAAGATTGTGAGAGAGCAGTAAACAATCAACTGCAAGTAACGGTCCTGTCTTTATAATAATGCACCTCACATCTCCTTTACTTAAGCAAAAAAATAACGTTGTCTTGAAGTCTAGAAACCTAAAATGATGTACACTGAGAGCATAGCAGACAGATTTATTTATCCTTGGTGTCCACACTGTCCAAGAGTTGCAATAATGTATTACTCTAATCTATTACTCTAAACTAAACTGTGTGTCGGTGAGGGATCCTTTGTTTGCAGAGTTAGTTATCTGTGCACCTGTTATTGTAACCGTTCTCTCATACGTGATGTGAGTACAGCCCACTGGAGGGTCAGGTGAAGGAACTCTGACCAGTATTGGGAAGGAAAATGGCTACCTACACGTCCAGAGGAAGCAAGATTGTGGTTATAAAATTTTAATTTCACTGTCTGGGAATAAGGTAAGTACTGATAAGACTAGGGCCTATTTTTATAACATAAAGTGGCTATAAAAAGTATTTACACCCGTTGGCATTTTTCATATATTTTTTTCCCCTTCGCTCCCCCATGGCAGCCTTTGCTATTGGGTTTGCTTCTGTTTTATTTCGCTAGGGACAGCTCAAACAAAAACACCCCCCTCAGTGAATATATAAACCAGCCCCTCCCTTACCTCCCTGTCTATATCTGTCTCTCTGAGCTAGACAGGTCAACTAGAGACATTTGTTGATTTTTCTGTAGTGCTTACCTGGCTTTCTTCCCAGCGATGCACCACTGAGGTGTAAGCTGAGGTTGGCAACCTGGGAACCACCTCACTGATACCTCCTGGAGCAGCATTAGTTGTGCATAAAGGATTTGTAAGACTGACGCCTTTGTATACTAGAAGCGGATTGTGCACATGCACGTACTGCACCAAGGTAGCACCAGGAGGTGGCCGTATCAACTCAGGACCACTACAAAAATCAATCCCCATTCAAGTGAGTAGTGCTGTAAATCAGAAGTACTGCAGCCTCATGTCAGTCTGTAAGGTGGAGCCTGAACCCAATCCCAAAACCCTGAAGTACACCTGTTCCAGGTAAGCCCCTAAGTTAGAGGTGTATAATGCAAGGAGTTAAAGGAACCAGATCTCTAGCAAGCACAGATATGGAATACAGATGATCAGAGTGGGATTCTCCAGAGATATTGGAACAATCTTACAGTGACAAATCAAGAGAAATTAAAGAAATACCTAGGTTACTTAATCCGGATAATGTGGAAAACTCACTTAAATATATATATATATATATATATATATATATATATATATATATATATATATCTATAATATAAATGTCTAGTGGCGTGTGTTAGTCTGTCTGTGTGTGGAAAAAATAAAACCAAGCTGCAGCGCCACCTGCTGGGCGGAGTTATACACTGACCTACTAAATTCTTAGTGAGTGTGGAAAAAAAAATTCAGAAAGGGCTGAAATTTGGTATACTAAGATGTTTTTAATTTGTTAATTTAATTTGTTAATTGTTAAAAGCGTTTATAAAGATTTAAAAAATATATATATATATATTTCTTGAAGGAGAAGTGACAGTTGGGAGTGGTTGGTGGTTGCCGGGGGTGACAGTGGGGAGTGGTTGGTGGTTGCCGGGGGTGACAGTGGGGAGTGGTTGGTGGTTGAGGCCTGGGCTATGGCCCAAATGCATGACAAGAACCTTTTTAACACCTTAAGTAGCTTGATTTGACTAGAATGCATGAGTATCATGCACGGGTTAACTTGTATATATATATATATATATATATATATATATATATATATATATATATATGTGTGTGTGTGAGGGAATGAGTGAAACTTACATTTCTACTGCAGCTCGTGGTTCTGTCTTAGAGGAACGCATTAGGAAATATAGAGTCTTTCATGCTCATCAAGTAGTGAATGAAATCATTTATAAAGAATGGAGGCAGGTGGAGAAACATATTATTCAAAAAGACTAGAGCAGGTGTATCCATTTGGACAACTATTCCACTAGAAGATGGTGGTCCTTTAAGGGATCCGATGGAAAGAAAAGCTGAAAGTTCTCCGAAGAAAATTCATGTTTCATCTGGACTACATTAAATTCAGGAGTTGCTATAACTTTAGTAACCAGGTCATCCAGGAAAAAGGTAATCAGACAAAGACTAAAGAAAAGTGTTGACATCATGCAAAATGTCATTGAATTCCTTTGTGTAGCACCCCTGGACACTATTGTTTTTTCTGCAAGAGCTATGGTATCTGCAGCAGAAGCCATATGGTTAGGGCCATGGTCAATGATTGTCCAATTAAAAAAAATAGCCTGGCTAAGCTTCTATTTAAAATTGTTATTTTTAAATTATCAGGTGGGTAATTAATTATACAGATTGCTACAAGATCATAAAGATAGAAATGTTCCACCTTCATCTCGTCAATAGTTTAAGGTGGAAAGAAGTTATAGTCTAGTCAGTCATTTTGACCATTCAGCCCTAAGGATGGCAGAGCGAGTCAAAGTTCACAACAATGACTATTGTTAGCAGCAGTCACCAAAAACATCTTCAAGGGGCAGAATTTCACAGAAGTGTGGACGTGGACACACTCTGTTTCGGATCAGTGGGTGTTAAACATTATAAAGAAAGGATACTGAATAAAGTTCAGTCATTATCCCAATTTAAATTTCTTTGTCCAATCACAAACTCCAACAAGCAAGATAGAGTTAGAAGCGTTATACGGAAGTCTGCAAGGCCTAATGAGAATCAATCCAATTTCTCAAGTTTCCCTAGTGCAACAAGGGTTTTTTTATTCCAGACTGTTCCTTCTCATAAAAGCCTCAGGAACTATTCCCACTGGTTTGGATTTAAGAAGACCCAACAAGTTTGTACATGCCAAACATTTGCAAATGGAATCGATGAATTCCTTTAAGAGCCATCAGCTAAGGGGACTTTATGACAACCATAGACCTCCAGGATGCTCACTTTCATGTTGCTGAAGCAACACAGCACATTTCTCAGTTCTGCATAATGGGGCCCAATACAGAACAGACCACTATTGTGACAGATGTAGTAAGGGGTGGCTAGATCCCAAGTTCGTAGACAGCAAGCCGGGGTCTGGCACATACACGGGCAATAAGCAGTAGAAAAGGGAAATATGAAAACTGAATCAGCAATCCAAGTCCAGATACCAGGGAGAGTCACAGTACCAGAAAGAGAATCCAAGACCAAGTCAGGAATAAGCTGGGTCGTACACTGTTCTGGGAGTTCACTAAAAGCTTGAAGGAACAAGGATTCAGGAGAGCCAGACGTCTAGAAGATAAATCTATTGCTCTGACACTGATCTAGTGTTCAGAGCTGCCTTATATTGTGCAGGCTATTTGAAGTCCCCACCCTGCATTCACATGTCCGCATTGCTGTCGGTAGCCACTCGTGCTGGCACAAGCAGTGGCAGAGAGCTGCTGACAGTGCAGGCACCCAGACAGGCTAACTATCACTCCTTACACCTGCTTTTTGGGCTTGGAGATGTAGTAATAATATTGGTGGCAGAGTTAAGGAAACAGGGAGTCAAAAATTGTCCATATCTACGATTTGAAGATATCATACGATATATTCAAACTGGGTGAGTCAGAAGAAATAGTCAGCCATAGTCAGATGATAAATTTCCAACTGCATGGATTGTTTATAAACAAGAAAAAGTGCCATTCTGTTCCAACAGTTGAAGTTTTTGGGAGTCCAAATAGACACCAGGGGGTAAATGTATTAAGGAGCGATTTTTTTTCAAAGTGCTAAATTTAAAACAACAATGTGTTTAAAGGCAAATCTTGCCTTTAAACATATTGCAGCTTTAAATTGAGCTGTCAAGGTCGATAAACATCGGCCATTCACAAAAATCGCTCCTTAATACATATATCCCCAAGAGAAAGAAGGTATCTCTGTTATATAAAAGTTGTGTAAAGATCCGATCTCTGAAGGGCAGTTACAGGTGCATTGTCAGACAACAGTAAGAAAGGTCCTGCGGTTGTTGGGAATGTTTCCTCAGCAATAGGAATAATTCCATGGGCAAATTGGCACATGCAAGATCTTCAACTAGAACTCTTAAAGAAATGGAGTTTCCAACTCAGTGACTATTTCACACATCTTAGACTTCTTACAAGATGGACTTGGTGAAGGACTTGCTTTAGCCACACAAAAAATACAAGTTTCAGCTATAATTGTCCTGCTGGACACCAAATTAGCTACAGTAGAACTAAGTTTAAATGCTTTCCAAGCACCAAAAAGGATCAGTCAGACCTTTTGTGGGTCCATGAGACCTCAATTTAGTCTTAAATACCGTTATGGATGACTCCTTTGGACCGCTACAAGTAGTACAGGTAAAATGGAAGACTTTAAAAGTGCTTTTCCTAGTGGCAGCGACTTCTGCCAGGGGAGTTGGATAACTACAAGCACTATGGTGCACAGAACCTTTCCTGAATATTCAGAGTGGTGTTGAGAGCCAATCCTTTTGTCAGACATGCTCTATAGTCAGACACTAAATAAATTCTATTTGCAACTTATAAGGACTGATTGCCCCCCACCCCCACCCCCACCCCTCTGTGTATTGCTTGGGTACGTCCTATAGTAAAGGATGCCACTGGGGAGTGAAAAATGCAAATTATATACTTTCTATGTACTTGATGCTGCTCTGGTGATATATGTAATCAATTATTGTGTTTTTTCATTTGTAACTAATGAAGACAGTTGCTTTAGATTTGATTTTTTTATTTGACATTACAGAGTATTTAGTGTTGATCAGTGGTAAGAATTCCAGAATAAATTAATTATGAAAATTCAGAAAACAAGATGTAAAAATTTCAAAAGGTGTGAATACTTTATTATAGCCACTGTATACCATTACAGATTCTATTCATTTAATAACATCTTTAAACAGCACTTTAGTTCCACTTTAAGGCTAATGTAGAAGGTACAGACATTACCAAACTACTGTTACCTTATGTAATTTAACATGACTGTTATATGTAATATCTATATATTATCCAAAGTACAGATTGTAATAAATACAGTAAACCGAATTCCCAAAAGTGAGGACAGAAATACAAACAGGGGAACTGAGTCATTAAAGAAAGTAAAGCAAAAAAATATTTGCACCTGGGCATAACCATGATCCATTGGAGGTAGGGGGGGGGGGGGGGGGTAAATTTAAAATGCTGTGCCAGATTTATAGTTGAGGTGGGGCATGTCCTAGATCAACTTTAAATTTCAGTGTAGAAATAAAGCTATCAAGTATTTGTGCTGTACATGAAAAAAACAGCCAGTATTTAACTTATTTGCAAAATAATAAACTAATTTGCACCCCTTGCATTGTAACATGTTTTTTTTCCAAGAGAAAATGTACTCAATTTTTTGCCTTACTTTCCTTAATGAATCAGGCCCCGAGTACGTGCCCATTGGTGAAACTACTAAACAGATGCAAAGCAAAGATAGTTGAAACTGCAAAAGGAAAGTAAAATAATACTTCAGGAATAAGCAAAATTGTTTTGTATTTTGTTTTTTTTAATATTATCTTCAAAAAAGTTTGATGAGTTTTTTAGCACCTCGCTCATGTGTCTGCAAGAATGGTCTCAAAATTGGGAGAGGCTTACTAATTACAAGAATAACAGTGTATTTTTCCATGCATGTATTGTTAAAACATTATTGTAATTGTGAGAGGTTAAGCTACAAACAAATTAAAAGAATTATTTAAAAACCTTTATATATTTAATATAGTACATAGCAGTAATGTACTGGGACCTGATGCAGCAGGAGGCAGCTTGGGGACAGTAAGATCCAGATGATCTAACTGAGTGCCCAGGAAATTGGACACTGTAGCTAGAAAACTGCCCAAGAGTTCGTTTCTGACGGATCGCAGGTATGAAGATTTCAGCGTTTCTCAAATAAACCGATTCCAGCTTCTCAGCTGAAGGCAATCTGTGTAACCAAAACAATTTCCGCATCAAGTAAACAGACTTTCCACTTTGAAAGAAATGGCTATTTGTTGACTCATATGGGACCATTTTAAATCGGTCACTGATAAGCAGCTTTTCATGGCATCAGAAGAGTTAATGCAATTAAATATACACTTGCAATCAGTATGATTAATTGGTACTATTTGTTCAAGCTCTGATCTGGAAGAAGATCATAGTTTTTAGCCAGGGCTGAAGAAAGAACAAATTATTTGTTCTTCAAGTACAGGAACATTTCCCACTTTTCCCTCCCCAAAATGACCCCATCCCCAGAAGACTGAACACAAAGTAATTATTGGATGGAGTGTAAAAACATTTGCAATGAAACAAATTCATGTTACACATGTAAAAACAAAAAATAAATATAACTAATAAAAACATATTTACACTACCAGGGCAGAGGGCGATACATTGGGGACCTTAGACCACTCCAGACGCTTAGAAGGAAATATTTCATGTCATGAGCTCATGGGCAAAGGCTGGAAAGATATGAACAAAGTAAATTAAATTTTGTTCTGTAAAGACGCAGTGGTAAAACGGGTTTGAAACAGTCTGATCAGTTCTCTTGTTAAGAGAGAATATTGGCACTGAGGAGCTCTACAGGAGTTTTTTTTTTCGCATTCTGTAGCATAGAGAAAACGCAATTTTCTATGATTCACTGAAGCCTTACCAACCTCAGAGCAGAACTCACTGTTCCAATTCCTCTCAAAAATGTTTTGAGTCTCCCATATGTTTATTTCAAACCATGTCTATACCTAACAACACGAGGGTCAAGGCGTATTGTTGATATAAAATACATATTGTTAGTTGCAATAAAAAGGAAAACAAATCTATTTCTACTACTATTTAGCTCACTATTTCACTTTCTATAGATCTCATAAACAGGGGAGGGCTGGAAAACTTTAGCCTGGGGGCAAGACTCGACTCTAGCCTATTTTAAAGGAAAAAAATTGCAGGTGGCCCAGTGACCCAGCCCAAAGTAGCCCACTATGGGACCAGCGTGGGGGGCAGATGCCCCCTTGCCCCCCCCAGCTAGCCTGCCCCTGCTCATACCAGAGCATACCAGACGTGATGATTTCCATGAAACAGAAAACCAAGACACTCAGTTAAGTTCGCTCATTTTATAACAAAACTTGCTTCATTGTGGCTGCTAAATGTAGTCAAACCTTATAGAAACCCAATACTGTTAAATATGTTTATTTAAATGAATTACAAAACCAAAATGTAGGCAAAATAATTATTACAAATAAAAAAAGCAGTAATATCTATTTATATCCTTTCCCCAAAGTGTCTGGCTCTGAGTTTCAACATAAATCATATCTATGGGGAGCCAGTGAAGGGACTGGCACAGAGGGGAGGCAGAAGCAAATATAGGAAAATCAAATCTTGTCATGGCATAGAGGATGAATTGAAGAGAGGTGAGGCAGGTGTGGGGAGGCCAGAAAGGAGCAGGATACAGTAGTGGAAGCGGGAGGTAATGAGAGTAGACTAGGATTTTGGTGGACTACAGGGTGACGAATGGTCTGATTCTGATGATGTTGCGACGGTGCAAGCAACAGGACTGGGTGAGGATGTTGAGGATTAGGGAGAAGGATTCGAGAATGACGCCCAGGCATGGTGTTGTCCATGGTGAGGGAGAGAAGGTGAGGTGTGGAGACTCTAGTGCAAAATGATTAGTTCTATTTCTGGCATGTTGAGTTTAAGATAGCAATGGAACATCCATGAGAAGATGGCAGAGAGAGAGAGCTAGACACGTCAGAGAAGAGGGAAGGGGAGAGCTCAGGGAAGGAGATTTACGGGGAAGGTGGTGTACAATAAGAGAAGGCAGCAGAGGATGGACCCTTGTGGGACTGCCCCCCATCAGAGTAAGATGAGAAGAATTAGAAACATAGAAGGAGCTGTTAAAGAAGTTGAAAGTGATCCAGGAAAACATGATGTCACAAAGGCCAATGGAGTGAATGGTATGTATGTGCAGGAGGAGATGGTGGTCAACAATGTTAAAGGCTGCAGAGAGATCCAGGAGGATGAGTAGTGAGAACTGATATTTAGACTTGACATCGGTGAGTTTAGTAAATGCAGTCTCTGCAGGATGGAGAGGACAGAAGTCAGACAGGAGTGGATCAAGAAGAGAGTGGGAGGAGATGAAGGTTTTGAGATGGTTATAGACGAGACATTCCAGTACTTTGGAGACGAAATGGAGGAGAGATATATGGCGGAGTTAGATGAAGCGAGAAGGTTTTTTTGAGGAAAGGAGAGACAATATGAAGAGGGAAAGTACCAGTGGGAAGAACAAGTTGAAGAGCTGGGCAAGGTTCCAGCAGGTCTTGGGACAGAAGGAGAGAAGAAGGTGATAGAGAATGGGGTCAAGGGGGTAGATGATGACAGAAAAGAAAGAACCTCATCCCCAGAGCCTGGGGAGAAGGAACATAGTGTGTAAGATGGGAGCCAGGTTTTGGTAATGAGAAGACAGTTAAGGAAGTTGGAGATGAAGAGATTGTAAATGGAAGTCCGTTTGTGAATGGAAAGAGAATAGTATGGAGTTGTTAATAAGGTTAGACGGTTGCTGTAGCATGGGGATGGGGAACTGGAGCATAGTGTGAGGATAGGATGTGGCCCTGGTGTAACGTCGATAAGGAATTGGATCTACACAGTCAACCTGAATTGGAGTTACCTGGTGCAAAGTCCAACAAGGCGAAGGTCTTCACCAGGAACCTCCGAAAGAGTACATTAGAGATTACAGTGTCACGAACCCGCCGCGACTCACTCTCCTCCTCATCATGACGACCGGGACGTCACTTCCAGCTTGCTGTATAGTGCCGCGTCCCGGCATCCAGGGCAGCCGGGCACGTGCGCAAATTAAAGATTAGCCAGGTGGCTAATTACATGGCCCTGTGCCTCTGTCAGTTTTCATTGATCAGTGCTGGTATATAAGGCAGGGAGGGGTAATCCTCCCCTGCCGGTTATAGTCCCTGCTACCCTGCATACTACCCTGCTGTATTTTGCTCCTTGCTTGCTATTTCCTCCTTGATTACCATTGCTGACTCTTGCCTGTATATTGACTTTGTGGATTGCCTGTGACCCTTGACCTTTTGCCTGAATTCTGACTCTCCATATTTGCCTGTGACTCTGACCCCTTAGCCTGGACCTCGACACTGCCGTTCTGCCTGTGACCTTTAGCCTGGACCTAGACGCTGCTGTTTGCCAGCTACCTAATATACCTTGCCGGGATTTTCACTCCACCTCTGCGCTACGTTCTCAGGTATCAGCTCCTACTACTAGAGTACAAGACCTGGGGGCATCAGAGTACCTGTGAGCGCATCTAGCTCTACAGGAAAAGTAGTTCCTATAGGCGAAGACCTCTGAAGCGGTTCTAGGAGTTGATGCCTGTGGGCGTGAGCCGTAACAGACAGATACCAGGAATACACTGGAAATCGCAGATACAAGGACTACACAGGAATACACTGGAGATGACAGATACCAACAATACACTAGAGATAGAAGTATGCAAAGGGTGCCAAAATAGCAGAGAAGCAGATGCTAAACTGACATGAAGATCTGGCACCTATCCATGGAAACAAGTGCCTTAAATAATGCAGGGGGAAGAGGAAGCGACTGCCTGAATCAAATGAATGGGAGCTCAAGGTTTGAAATAGTGGACATGTGCATGCTTACTTTGAATGAGCCCGGTTGGGGAAGCAAAAGCCACTGGAGCAGGGAAACCGTTGTACAATAAAAGAGTATGCAAGACCCAGGAATGAACTTCAGATGATCCAGAGTGTAACACCAGGATTAGTAAATGTCTCCAGCAAACAAAAGAACGGACGTGGAGGAAGATGTGGGTGCAGGAGATTAGAGTGTGGGCTTACTGAAGTATGGGTGGTGGAGGATGAGGAGGGTGGGTAACAAGAACTTGCCTCACATGGGAGGAGTAAAGGGGGGGGTAATGACTGGTGAGGGAGAGGTAGGATAGGGAGGGAGTAGTGTGGAGGAACAGTAAGAGAAGAAGATCAGGAGGTATAGAGGGGTTGAAGAAGTGGGAGGGAATGCTTGGGCAGCTGAGCCGAGAAGGTGGAGGAGCCACAGTTTGTGAAGATTAAGTAAAAATACATAAGCCTATATTAGGAACTAAAAAGTCTCAAAATGTAAGTAGAAACAAAAGACAACAGTCCCAAATTTCCATAAGGTTGTATTGGGTCTGGACATGGCTTATATTTGTTGGCAGGTATGGCCCGTCTCAGTCCTGTATATCTTAATGACTGCAGAAACTTAACTTCTACCTCTAAAGCAACTGAATCATCAATACAGTCACAGCTTAAGAAGTGACTGATATGTGCTTGAGGGGCCACTGATTAACACAATATTATTCACTCACCTACTGGCAGAGATAATCCTGTTTTACAGTTATAATAGCAAGGTGACCCTCATGTGAGACCCCTGCCAGGCAGAGAAGTATACCGTGAATTTCAGTGATACACCTACTGTGAAGCAGCTGAGCATCCCCCCAATGAGACCAGATTAGGAGTCCAGACTATAATTGATTAACTCTCAATCAACCGTAATAATATTACTGAAAAGGTAAATACAATACATATCAAAGCAACATTAACATTTAATTTATATCAATGGTGCAACTATAGGAAGTACTTAGAAGCTACTGTGACTGCAATGGGAACTGGCAACACAGGGAGGCCTCAGACCCAGTGATTTATTCAGGTAGAGAACAGATTTGTCTGAAAGGAATATAAATGTTATTCAGCACTTATGTCAGGCTACTAGAGATGTGATTAATAACTTTTTTGATTGGAGCAAATTTGGTCAGTAACTGTGGCATTAAGATGGGGCAGAGCTTCATAGTTTTTCTAATTATCACTCTGATTTACATTTTAGTACATGCTCAGAAAAAAGCTTATGGATCTAAACTGTTCTACACAGAGAATCAAACTTATGTCCACAAATATATTGGTAAGAAAGATTTGTCATGTTTGGTTAAACCTATTTTTAATTCTGGTAGGTTCAGATCAAGGCAAAACAAAACCTTTGGAGCCCTTACCCATTGACATTTAAATGCTACCTCTGACTTGGGTCTGCATGCATTTTCGTTGCATTGGTTATTTTTAGACATGGCTTGCTCCACTTTAATATGTACAAAGCATGTCACTACATTTGAAAAAGTCCATTAACCTGTGGCTACCAGTTGCACCTGCTGTACGCTCTATATTTCCTGCTCCTTTCAATGGCCCATTCATTTCAATGAAATTGTGCACTACATCTAGAAATCATTTTGAAAACAATAGTCTTTTTTTTTTAGATATTCAATTGAGCTCTATTAATGTGTAATCAACGCGGGGAATCATTGGTACTTCCCTTAGCCCCAGCCAAATACATTGCGGCTAGAATGGAAAACTGACTGTGAGCTGAATTGACCCGAATAGTTGTTCAGCCAATCACAAGAAATCTGCTAGCTCCACCCCCCTGTTCTGACTAGCCTGGGTCTATTTCAAACTTTGACCAGGGGCCCCTCATATTGCAGGTTTCTCCCTTTATAGTGGGAACTAGCACAAGCAGTCTAAGCCTGGGGCTGGTTTCTACTCTTGCAGGGGGATCCAATGCTTATTTTTCCCCCTCACCCTGGTTTAGTGGCAAAAAGCCCAGGCTGTCTAGTCTGTGGTTGGTTTGCATTGTAGCCTGTGAATTGATCACTTTACAAAGATAACATGAAATAGTCATACACATTTTATTTATTTATCATTCTTTATTTGTATACTGCCACCATATTACTCTGTATGTTGTGCACTGGTACACAGAATATTTAATCATTTACATGAGTTCCTGCCCCATTGCAGCTTACTATTTAAATTATCTTCCAATTACACACACACAGACTAGGGTCCATGTTTGTCATTAGTCAATTAACCTTCAAGTCTGGTTTTTGGACTGTGGGAGTAAACACCGGGAAGAAACTATGCGATGACTGAGAGAATATGCAAACTTCGCACAGATAGTGAGATGATTGCAATTAAACCCATAAATACTTAATCTCGCCTGTCCATTACATGTCCTCTTCTATACAGGGACATGTACACTTTATGTTTTAACGTATGACTATGGCTTGTGAACTGTTTGATTATAAATCCCCTTTTTGTATGACACTGTGGAATATGTTGGTTCGTTATAAATGCTAAATAAAAATCATAATAAAAAAACAAATTCAAAATTATTAATAGTTCTGTACAATGTTCCTTATAAAATGGCAGAGTGCTTAATTTAAATAGGGAAACATCTGACATTATTTTGTTACAACACGCAGTAACCAAAGTACACACTTTCCCATCATAAGAATTTACAACTAACCAATTACTCAGTTGATGTCTGCAATTTATCAAAACGGCTTCTACAGCAGCAGAGGTCAGTATCCTGTAACTCCTGTTGTGGAACTAGTAGTCCAGTGGACTTGTTGCAGCACAACAGCCGGCCCTACAGACTTATGTGTGCATATAAAACACTACTATTGAGTCTGATAATGAAGTTAATAAATAACATATAATTATATATGGCCTGTGTCTGAATGTTGTGGAATGACTGTATGATATGCTCCACTGCAGAGGAAACTGTGGTTCATCCATTGTAACATATGTGGTCTCGTTAACCCCATACAGGAAAACCAAACTCCAAAGAGAGACATTTTCATTCCTTTTCTTTACATTAAGAGATCCAGCTCACACAGCAAGGACCCATTTCAAGGTAGGGGGTTCTTATTGTTATAACAGAGAACAGCATGGATGTAAAACCATTTCCTTCTGCTGGTCTCCCCACCTCTCCCAAACACCTCTTCAGAAATGTGAGTGGAATTTCAGGTCTGTTTTAGAAGGGAAATAGCATGCAACTCTAAACAGGTGAGCCACTGAAATTACATTTCATGCTTAGCGTTTAACTACTCATTTCCCAGAGATGCTGAATAAAAAGCAGAAGTTTCATTGATAACTATCTGCAGAGGCTTAAGATGAATTATGGAACATTACTACTCACACAGGACGAGGATACAGCTCTGGTGTACCATTAGGTGTTACAATTCTTCCCCATAAAGTAGAACTTAACACCACAAAATGGGCACACTTCAACTCTCAATATAAGAGGCATCAATTCATACATGTGCAAGTGGTTATGGGTGGATTATATTCATTTTTAGCTGTTCTACACATTTTTACTGAATGGATGCAACCATGAAAATGTCTATTTTACGTATACAGGTAAATATAAATTCTACTGTAGCCTCTATTGCCGCTATAACTTTATCTTTTGATCAAAGCCAGTAACTTGAGATGTCTAACATGTTTTCACAAAAATTGGTGCACGCAGCGCTCATGAATCTGAATGATTTTCTCAGACAACAGAGCTGTTCTAACTTTAGAAGAAGACTGTACCACTCACTCCTATTTACAACTAATAAAAAGCCCTCTTTGGGGGACATTCAATTGCGGATATCTCGCTGCACACATTGCTGGCAATTATGCTAGAAATCTCCAATCATTATCTTTCGCACCTCTACGGGGTGATATGTGTAAAATCTCTGCCGCGAGGTGTCTCGGGGACGTTCAGAACACTTCGCGTCTAATTGAATCCACCCTTTAAGTTCAATTCCAGTTTGAGTGAGATTAATTTTCTAATTGTTCAAGCAATAATGGTTATTAATCAATACTGCATCACTTCTCTTGAACCTGCATAAATGATTGCACTTTTGAACAAATACATCAATATACAAATGAGATATATAAACAAATAAGTACCAACTGCGCTCGCAAGGTGATAATAGAGCAGAATAAGATCAATATTCAACCTGATATTGAATAATATAGAACCATATAGGTAAAAGCTGAACAACAGTTAACCATATAATAGCTTCAGATGGTGTATCAGTGTATAATGTAACAAAAATATTAATATCAATCTACATGTAGTTGATTGCAAAATCCCTAATGCATGAAGTCACATAAAATGTTAGAATTTGATCATTTTAAATTTGATTAGTTACGGAAAAAAAAAAATTGGAGTTGGATGATAACTAATCTTACAATTACAATACACACACTTCAGTCCAATCATTTGGATAACAACATTCCACTTAATTGGATAAGATTATTGATTTGTCTATCTAGATAGGAGTTTACTGGATTTACTCTGCATGACATACATAATAATGCAGCTTATACAATACCTAACCACCTAACAAATGGTATTATCATCCTGGTCCCCAGAGTCTGTGCTTGCCCCCGGGACTGACAAGCAGCACAGGAATGTATTTACACTAGCATGCCTTAAATTATTTCCCATATTTATTTTAAGTGTTGGGAAAAGACTGTAAATATTTCTATAGATAGGATCTCTACAGGGATAGCAAGGCTGGTACTATAGCAACACAGATGTTATCGGTTATGCTACTGTTGGGAATAGTTCTGTGCACACTTTCACATATCAGCGACATTGTGTGACTGGGGCAGTGTCACTTATTAAAACATGGAATTGACAGTTTGAAGTGATGTACAACCAAAAGCAGCTATAGATCAATGTGCATTAGAATACGGATCACTCTTAATACCTATTTGCGGACTCCCAACTTGCTGGATGCACTTCTCTGGTGATAGTGCAGAGATAGGGACACATGAAGCCAGAAGGAAGAGAAATACACAAGTCTGAGCCCCAACTGATGCTGTATAGCTGAGAACTCTGGTACTCTAAGGCTCTTAGCCAGCCCCTGACTCAAATAAACCATTCAAGCTCTAGAGTGACTAATGTTTGGATGCCTCTCTCTCACAGTACATAAAAAGGCAATGTGTGACTCTAGAATAGATTGTTTCAGATTTTAACTTTAAGGACAAACAACAGGGCAGGTTTTCAGGTAACACTGAAAAACTTTTGGTCGATTTCTCTTTAGAAGCTAAGTTTATAGATTGCTTATCGTACCTTAATCCTAAAATGAACATCATTCTGTCCCTCGAGAATACAATTTATTGCAACATCTCAGGAAACATCAGTAGAAGAAAATCATCTCATCAATGACTAGATTAGTGCTCTGATCTCCTGTTTTCCATAGTGCGCCCTTTGACCATCCTTTTTGGCCTGATCAAGATTCAGGGGTATATTTACTAAACTGCGTTTGAAAAAGTTGAGATGTTGTCTATAGCAACCAATCAGATTCTAGTTATCATTTATTTAGTACATTCTACAAAATGACAGCTAGAATCTGATTGGTTGCTCTAGGCAACATCTCCACTTTTTAAAACTCGCAGTTTAGTAAATATACCCCTCAGTGTCTGAAGACACTGTAACTGATTCTACTGCTACGGTCTAGGATACTGTCATATTTATATCATGTTATATGCTACCAACTACATCTGCTGACAGTTATCAATTTTTTAGGTGCATTCATTTTCTTTTTATTTATTTATACATTTTTGTAATCTAAAAGGTTTTTTGTAAACTTCCTTTTGCAATAGCTACAAACAAGCAAAAGGGTTTGAGAGGGTGCAGTAGCATTGTTGGATTGTTGACATATACATATCATTCACTATACAAACAAGAAAAACTGACACAAAAATTCAAGGATAGTGCTTTGTCACAGGAGAGATTATGTGGACGATGAAAGTAAAAAGGATCCAGAAGAAGGATCTTTATATGTGATTAATTACTAAGGGTGCAACAATGGATCCCAATGCTAATTACATATTACATTTTTATAGATTATATTGTTGTCAATTTTTCCATGTGTGCTATGTACCATATTTTGGTTACAGCTCAAAGGTCAGAAATAACAGAGTCTTCCATAGTGAAGTGATGAGACATCAGGCAGCACCCAGAATGTTACAAGCTGTTCAGAAGATATTGACCAATATCATGAGGCATCATGATCATCACCATTTATTTATATAGCGCCACTAATTCCGCAGCGCTGTACAGAGAACTCACTCACATCAGTCCCTGCCCCATTGGGGCTTACAGTCTAAATTCCCTAACACACACAGATACAGACAGACACAGACTAGGGTCAATTTGTTAGCAGCCAATTAACCTACCAGTATGTTTTTGGAGTGTGGGAGGAAACCGGAGCACCCGGAGGAAACCCACGCAAACACGGGGAGAACATACAAACTCCTTACAGATAAGGCCATGGTCGGGAATTGAACTCATGACCCTGTAAAGCAGAAGTGCTAACCACTACGCCACCGTGCTGGGAGAAAAGTCTAAACAATGGAGATTTATAAGAATTTTCTTTTAGAGTGGTGCAAACAGATCTGCTCCTGGCTGCTCCATACATTGTAAGGTTGTGAGCAGGGCCCTCTCACCTCTTTGTCTGTTTTACCCAGTTTGTTTATTACTGTGTTTGTCCCCAATTGTAAAGCGTTACGAAATATGTTGGTATTCTATAAATAAATGTTGATGATGATGAAATGTCCAACCACGTCTATGGGGGGAATTCAATTGGCTGCGTTACTGGTAAAAGTAACGTGGCCTGCGCACTATTACAGTTATTATGGTAATAATGCACTTAATTACTGTTATTACGTTAGTTTCAATGCCGGCTTATTGCTCGCAGCTCCATGAGCTGCGAGAAGAAAGGCGGGTGAAGGGTACCGTAATAACAGTAATAGCTTTAACGCTGCGCTAATTCGGGGGGAATTGAATTCCCTCTACATGTCAATTTATTCACTTAAAACAGTGGTTCCAAAACTATGCACCGTGGCTCCCTGGGGTGCCACAGCAATCTCACTGGTGTGCCAAGGCCAGGGCCGGTGGAAAGCAAAGCGTGGGTCAACTTGGTAATCATTTTGGTTTAGGGGTGCCTTGAAAAAATTATGGAGACCCTAAGGGTGCCTTGAACTGAGAAAGTTTAGAATCCACTGTCCTAAAACCTTGTCTGTTTCCAGAGCAGAAATGATACCTCTTTGGGTGCTATTTGTAAGGCAAAGGTGTCCAAATGCTGTTGGGTTAGGCCTAACTAAATGGTGAGTGGAAGTTATTACAAGTTTTGAGCATATAGAATACTTTTTAGCGTGCAATATTTATTCTGTAATGCACCATATAAAATAGAACAATAGACATATTAGTCGAAGATTTATCAATACCTGGAAAAGGAGTATCAATTTGTTTACAGTGCGGATAGTTCATCTCCCTTTTATTTCAAGTAAACCAAAGATGAATATCTTATTCCAAATTAGAAAGTGGGTTAATCAATTTATATTATACAAGCTAAAAAGAGGTTGCTGGACAGTGGGGAATAAGGATTTCCTGGAATTGGCGTCATGACTGATGGACAACCTTTTAAAGTAAATCGACTGACTTGATTGTTCGATGGACATTTAGATCTTGGGCTCTATAATATGTAGCTAAGTTCTAGTTCCAAGGGGGCTGATTATACTGGAGGGGGAGGTGATACATTCACACATTTGTTGTGGATGTGCATGACTAATTTAACGTACATTTGTCACTTGTACACAACTACATAAATAATAAATATCTGAACAGATTACTATTATTATTATTATTATTATTATTATTGTTGTAGATTTGTAAGACGCCACAGTGCTTCGCAGCGCCGTACAGTAGGGAAAACAGGACATACATAAAGCAAGGACATACCAGGCAGACAAAATAAATGCAGGCATGAAAACAAATGGTATGAAGGACCCTGCTCATTAGAGAGCTTACCCTCTAAGTGGAAGAGGGCACAGCTGAAACAAGAGGAGCAAATGTGGCTCAGAGTGGAGATTGAGACAGTTGTGAGGGTGTATCAGTGTGAATAGTATCATCAGGGATAAGGTGAACTTGATTTTTAGATAACAGTTAAAGATTTGAGGGCTGTGGGAAAGTCTGATTGGGCATTGTAGGGAAATCCATAAGTGGAGAGAAGCACAGAAGAAGTCTTGTAGGCTCAAGAGAGAGGTGTATACCAGAGACAAGACAAGGCGCAGGTCAGAAGTCGATCTAAGAATACGGGTGGGAGGGTATTTTGATATGAGATTTGAGATATATGCAGGGGTTGTGTTGTTGAGGGCTTTGTAGGTAAGGGCGAGTAATTGGAAATAGATTCTGGAGGACACATGGAGCCAGTGTAGGGATTTGTATAGTGGTGCAGCAGATGTGGAGCGGTGAGAGAGGACGGTCAGTCTTGCAGCAGCGTTTAGGATGAATTGAAGGGTGGATCTATGGGTGTTGAGAATGCCAGATAGCAGGAGGTTGCAGTAGTCAAGATGAGAGATAATGAGAGAATGGATAAAAGTTTTGGTAGCATGTTGAGTAAGAAAAAGACGTGTTCTGGCAATATTTTTATATGGACGGGCCCCAGAGATATGCTTGACCTAATTCACGGCTGATGTCTGTTATGAAACAGTAGAATTCCTTGATCTTGAAATATACATTGAAAATAACAAAATCGAAACAAAAACTTACTTAAAAGAGGTTGACTGCAACTCATATATTCAATTTTCTAGCAGTCACTATAAAAATTGGCCACAAAACATTCCAAAATGCCAATTTACCAGAGTGAGGCAAAAGTGCTACAACCCTGAGCAATATGACATACAGGCGAACACTCTCAAAGAGGGAATTAGAGAGAGAAAATATGATCAAGAAAAGGTAGAAGATGCATACAGATCTTTAAGGGACACAAAGCAGGAAAGTTCCCTCAGTAAGAAAGACAAAGGAGCACAGGAAGATTCCCTTTATCACGTGGTTCAGTCAAGATTCTAAAAGAGTGTAGAAAATCATTATAAAGCACTTGAAGGTATTATTAGGAGACGTCAAAATAAGGCAAATCGTACCCGACAGGCCCAGGTTTATCTACAAGAGGGCCAATAATCTTAAAAGCAATTTATCAACAGCACAATTTCCCCTGAGGCCACAGGAAATAAAAATACCTGGCTGAATTAAAACAAGAGTGGCTTTTATTATTGTAATAGATGCCAATCATGCAAGTTAGGCCACATTATGAACACCAAATCAGTCATAACTTTTAAGTCTAATGTTACTGGAGAAACATACAACATTTGCACCAAACTTTCCTGTGACACTACTGGGGTTGTCTAACTTCTAGGATGCCGCTGTGGGATGCAATATATTGGAAGAACAATCAGGAAACTTCATGGATACATTAAGAAAGGTATGGAAACACACAGCGTGTCCGAGCATTTTGCTTTCCACCACACACATGACACGTCACAACTCAAATTTAAAGGCAACAGCAATGTCCTCAAACCCTGGAGGGGGGGGGGGGGATAGGGGCGAGCACATCAGCCTTATTTCTTGGGAAGAGTCTGAATGGATTTTTAACATGACAACTCTTACACCCAGGGGCATTGATTTTGAACTCGGCAGGTTCGGATAAACTGTACATTGCTGAAAAATGTGGGATAATATCTCTGTCCAAGGTGAAGTGTAGACTTTTAAGTAGCCTGATATACACATGTGATCTGCTGTAGTTATTTTTTGATATAAGAAGTAATTAGATTGACTCTGTAACATTTATTGTAAAAAAATCACCACTTGGATGCCTAGAATAATATGTGACTTCCTTATTTTAATAGAACCACTGCCTGGATACCTATTTTACTGCAAAAGACTTGTTTCTGCCTTTTTCCATTAATAAGAACTCATGTATGAATAATGATAAAAAACATTGCATGGATCGTTATTCATTTATTTATTCTTATCATCTACTACCTTGGTAGTAGGTAATAAACCTTTGTACACATCCACAACCTCCAATTGGGTAAGAAAACTGTGAATATTTTTCTAACCAATAGCGGGTTGAGTTTTCCCAACCAATCCCGCTCTATTCTCATTTAGGGCTTCTATATAAACCTTTTGATTATTCCAATGTGGTATCTACACTCCTGATGAAGCCTTTGGGTGAAACGCGTTGGTTACTGGAAAGTGCTTGTTCAGCTGCCCTGTTGATCCATTAAGCTTCGAGCATTGGCCAGCTTCTTTCTTCTTTATTGCCGCATGCGCCTGCGCACCGGGTCTTAGCCATAGCCACGAATATTACCATCTGTTATTTTTAGGACAACCACATCTGGCGTTTGTAATACATCAGCAATCACGGAGGGACTTCAAGAGAGCACAGCACCCATCTAAGAAACGCTAAAAAGAGGAAGTCTTGTTTTACTTCTTGTCCTGCGACCGTGTGACTATAGTGGACTTGAACCAACATATGTCTATTTTACTGACACTCCAATTACCAGAATAATGGGGCCACCCTTGTGGACACATATATGACTTTATTAATTCTATCAGGAAGGAACCCCATTTGTGATCACACTGCTTTAATAAGTTTGGAACAATTCTTTGACCCTATCTGAGGATGATTATCTGGACCTTGAATCGTATTTGAGGACAACATTTCATGCTCATGCAAGGGAGCTATGGATACCAGACTCATCACTAAAATTAGGCATATAAGATCCATACCCAAGTGGGACACCCTGGTTGTTTAATCAATCTATGTCATTGTTGGAAACTGATATATTACTCTACGACAATATTCTTCATTACTGACCCTTCAGTGTACAATGTATTGAACAGGTATATGCAAAGGTTTAAAAACATATATACCATTGACTTCCATGTGTACACTTATTTAAAGACATTGATTAGCAACCAATGTATAACTGTGTATATGAGCTGCAGCTTATAATACATTTTGTTTGCTTTATTTCAAACTGTTGCAAGAGCATTGATGCAATAATTGGTATTATTTTAAGGTTTTGCTGAAATGTACACATGATATAGTTTATATAGACATTTTCACACTTCTGCATCAGTGGACAATATATCCTTTTATCTTTCCAGGAGAGTTGGAACACTTCTCTCTAACCTATTTGCCCTCCAATAAAGCAGAGGGTGGAGTCAAGTGTGACACCAAGGCAGCGGGTTTTGGAGACTGAGGAAATTGTGGTGTTAATAACAATGAGGGAGACATTAATTGTAATTACAATATAAATCAGCATATGTTACACTTATTTGTCTGCATGAAGTTAGCCATCTTCTGGGCAGTTTTGAATGTTTATTAGTATTGATACGGTAATAACTGTACATTATAATTAGGCATTCACTCAGAATGTATTATTAACCTTGGATGTTTCAAAACTGCATGACAAGTACACTTTAACTGCAAGCAACCTCATCTAATAAGAGCCAAAAAAGGAATGCAGTCAAATGGTAGATGATGATGCTGAAATAGTATAAAGCATCTATGGAACATATGGAACACAGGCTTCTTGGGCACTATTAGGTACAATATTCCTCTAAAACCATAGTATTATAGAGTTCTAACATTTCATTTTAAGCTTTCATTTACAGTAAGTACTTGTTGTGGAAATACCTATGTATGTAATTGTGTTGTACTGTTAAACTTGAGGCATACATTTTCTGGCCCTATATAAACACACATATTAAATAGTACAAAACTAAACATAAGGTGTTACAAGGGTAACAGCCCAAATCCAATCCTATTACTCACTCCATCTCCGCTACACATGCCCTGGGATGAAGGTCACATGACGGAACTCTCAGAAATTATTATACTCGAAAATATCCAATGATACTTGGCTGATTTCCATAATTATCAGCACACTGTAAAAACTATTGATATTTCTAACATTATCAATAACATGCAAAGTCAGAGGTCTTTGAAAGAGCAATCAATCTCACTGTACTTTGAATTGTGAGATGCCAGGAAAGCTCTCCCCCACAGCCACACAAAACTCCTTGCAAACAATTAATCCCATCTGGTTACACAGTGCTGGGGGTAAGAATGTATACACCCCTATTTCCTAGCAACTGTGCCACAGCTTATTATGGCAGAGAGATCGTTAATTACGCTAAGGACCATTTTTCTTTACTCTTTACAAAACAATGTATAAATCCTGCTCATAATTTGGGCCAAATGTAAACGATCTGAAAATGTTGTTTCTTGACGGCAAAAAATGTTTATTTAAGTGTTTCGATGTTGAATCACTTGTAATTGCTACCAGTCATTACAGGATAAAATGCAGTCCATATGGAAGGAAGTGCATGGACAGTGAAGAGAGATGAAGCCCCTTTCTTATCACAAACCGAATGATACAAAACAGGAGGACATCCCCCTAAACAATCATATCAGATGTCATGGTAGATGTGACGTTGCTCTTTGGCTCTCCCCTTTAAAAGTTTTGTTTTATCTTGAAAGTGGAGGGACAGAGATTAAGGCTGTCTCCATTACACTTAACGACTTTGTCCAGGGGGGCCTATGAGGTATTTGTGATGGTAATGTAATGCAGGCCTCATAGCAGAAAATTACTTGAACTCTCCAGAGACTTTTGCTGAGAGGAATAGGCATGTAACTAGGCCAGTGCCAGTCAGGAGATCGGTATGCCTGTTACACAAATGCACATGTACGAAACTGCAATTTTCTGAGAAAAACAAAATCCTGCCCAAAGGCTCCATCTAACTATATGACGCTGAGCTCTGCCAGGCCGGAATCCTCCACTGCCATTACCCTACTGCAGCACTTGGAGTTCCTATGCCATCAATAAGTAAAATGTGGTTATTTTACATTGCCAAGCACAACACATGTTGAATTATCATGATAAGAATTTTCCACCTTACATGTAATTGGTTTAAAGCTTCTCTTAACTTAAATCGACTACTACTTAGGTGGGACCTTCAACATATATTCGAATTAGCATTGGTTCTGCTATGTAAATTATTGGAGACCTCTGCTGGCCAATCTCTATAACCATCTCTGCCAGAATATTCAGACATTGGACTAGAAAATAACTGGATTGGATGCATAGTCAAGTGGTGGTGGCCATATACACAATGCAGAGCCCAAATGTCTGGTAGGTAAACAATGCAGGCACTCAGCCTGAGGAGCTTGCAGAAGGTATCATCCCACTTGGCGGATCTGCTACATACCCAATTTTAGGGGAAGTGCAGAGAAACTGTCATAACCACAAGACTATTCCTGGCACTCTGATTAGTGCATTGCACCAGTCCACATGTCAGGAGCTGTCATATGGTTGTGAATTCCTCCCGATTCAGCTGCCACTTTGCTACTGTTAATGTTAGAGAGCTACTTATGCTCTGCCACTCTATGCTACTTTTTATCAGCCATGGATATTGTTGTATCCCATAATCAAGGACACAGAATTGTCCAACTTAATAGCTTCCTCAGTTTTTGTTCACTTGTAATTAATAAGGGACATTTACTAACATGGTGCAAAGGCGCAAATGCACAGTAACCCACACAAAGCATCCAGCAAACTGCCCTGATCCATGTTATGCAAGTGAAACCTAATTAAAACGTGTGATTGAAAAAGAAGAGTTGACTGCACCATGTGTACCCTTAAGCCTCCTCCAATTATATAAATCTTTCTTTCACAAATACGATGTAGATAACTAATGAAGAGGGGTGCAGTTTAGTAACCTTTATTTATCAAAAAAGAGAAGAGGAAATGATCGAATGGGGCACTCATTACTGGGTGTAAACATATATATTGTTATTATATTGATATGTAGGTATTGGTAAAATAGATCTTTATTAGTATTAGATTAAAAACAATTGTCTAGTAGCGAAATATTAAAAGGTGATGATTGAAACATACAAGGATATAAACAGAAATTCAGTTAAGATAGACAATGATTAGTTGTCTAGCCGCGGGGCTACTCTTGTATCATTTGGCTCATTTGGATAAATTCCATCATAGGTCCACCTTATTAAATAATTCTAAGCTCCAAAGCTTATTCATTACATATTATAATTAATCAATTATCTTGATACAATGACCCCCTTACAGTATATTCTCATAAATTAAATCCAGTATTAGATGGTATATGTTCTTATTTGCCCTCAAGAACCTCAAGGGTAATAGTGGTTTCAGCAGATTTATAATGATCCACTTGTAGAGTTATGGGGTTAAGTATCCTATATTATAAAATGACTCTCAATATATGGGGATAGTTACATATCCTATCCTGAGCTGTTTACTGAAAGAGTCTGTGAACTATAAACTATACCAGTACTGTGAAAACTTATGAGTATAGACAACAGCAGCTCTCCGAATAAGAGTATAGTGTACATATTATTTATACTCTTCTTAAATTTATGTTTGATAAAAATGTAAATTATACTGTACAATTGTGATGATGGCGTTGGTGTTTACTGTGCAACATTTATTCATCTGGCCAGCCAGAATATTTTGCAAGGCTCTTGTAGAGGGAAACTGCAAACAAAGTTATTACATATGAATAAAACCATTACAATTATATATTACGTTATATATTGCAACATTGTTTAACAGACACTACTTTGTACATGGAAGCATACAAATCTAAACAATTGTTTATGTTAGTGTCCTTTCAAACTTTTTCTGGTGCTTTGTTTGCACACTCGTACCCCACCTGTTTGCACTAACTCGGGAGGTTTGGGATGTTGGGTGGGATTAATACCGCTTTCATACTGCCGCCCCGGCAATATCCCGGATTTTTCAAGGCGGGTTTTTGCCGGGGCTCGGAGTGTCCCAGCTCAGAAATACCATTCATACTGCACCTCGGACCCGGGAAATTCCCGGGTTGATCCCATTCATACTGCACAAGTCTGTGCCCTGGCAATTTGTGGGAGTCATCACCAGAGCAGTTTTCATTGGCTGAAAAATGGTGATGTCACTGAAAGGTGACTGGTTTTTGTTTCTTCCACAGGCTCCCACTGATGACATCATCCTCCAGAGACAGGCAGACAGCCAATCAGCTTGTTTTCTGTGCAACCCGGGTTGAACCATTCATAGTGCAGGCAACCCGGGTCCGACCCGGGAATTACCCCTCGATAAATCCCGGGTTGAAGACCCGGGTTTTTAGACCCGGGATTTTTGACTTGTACCATTCATACTGCACCAAGACCCGGGTCATTTGAGCTCGCCCCGGCAAAAACCCGGGATTTTGGTGCAGTATGAATGGGGTATAACTGAAGTGTTGATAAAAATATGCAGGATTCCTACCTACCTTTCCATACTGATAGGGTCAGGTTATACCCAACCACCAGAGCCACAAACGCCTCAACAATTCTGTGTTTTCTCGATATCAGAACATTATGAAAAAACACAAATAAAAATTAGACTGTAAGCTCTTTGATGTACCCGAATATTTGCATTTTGTCAGTCAGATTTATTGTGTATCACAATGCAAATCACACATGCATATTTTTGCATGAATAATGTCAAATATTTAGTTCCTCCAACCATTTTAGTGGAGTTAGGCAAGACCCCCTAACTCTCCGGAACGCTTCCCATTTACATAATTTAAATGTCAAAATAGAGTTAAATAGAAATTCAGGACTGATTTAAGCACTTCTCAGGAAATATATGCCGGCTGAGCTCACATTACATATTAAATATCCTGCCGAGAGGTGCAGCGACACTGAAAGATATTTAGGACATTAATAAGTAGCTACATCAAGAATTAGACTAATGTCTATATTAGCGTTTCCTGGTTGGCTACAGGGAGACTGTGTGTGTTTTCAATCTGACCTGGACGAGAACCAGTTCTTTCTGAGTAATAATAGTACATTTGGGGGACTCCTTGAAAAGTTTATTGGCTGGGCCCTCCTTCGTACTGCTCCATTACCTCTCTTCCTCCCAGGATAATATCAAATTGTGGAAATGTTACAGATCTCGGCCTCCCACCTTGCAGAAAACCCTGAATGGAGGGAAAGATAGTAAGGAGTTTCATAGTGTCACAGATTGTGGGATGAGGTCATATGACATACAGAAGAACAACATTGTATCACACAGTAACCCCTTTCTCTCAGAAGAGGGGAGTGCTACCCACGTCATCATAAACAGTTAGGCCTTGCAGGTGTTGTATATTAATGATAAATTGATTTAAAGTATATTCCTGTGCTCGGTTTCTCTTACAGCTGTGAGACTATTGCCCCCAGGCAGTGCACTTTCTGCAATCTAATAACTGTATATTTGTATAGTATGAATCTGATACTTAAGTAGCCCAACCATGTTCCTGACACAGGTAGTATGTATCTTACACAGTATGATTTATTGATGGGCTGGGATTTGTCATCCATACAGTGCAAGGCTGGGTGGTATGTACTCGTCACCAACGCTGGTGGTACTTTACTGATCACAGTGCAGATGCTGAGTCTGTGGTAGCACCAGGGCCTCTCAGGGGAAAGTGCGATGCTTACATAGGCTGTACATACACGCTTGCCATGAAGTTGTACAGCACCTGCAGTCTCCAGAAGGTAGTTGCTCCTAGAAAATGGATTTTTTGATATACTGGTCATTATAAATGATAGCCATAACTGGTCATTATAAATAACCCAACAGTCTGAACAGAACTGGGGGATTTCCCCATAGATACCACAATATGAATACAAAAACTGATTCTGACAGACTTGATAACATTTACAAAGAGACACAGCAGGTGACAGGTTCTGGGCATACTTGCCTACTTTAAGAGGAAGCTGTCCGGGAGGGGGTCCGTTGAGGGGGCGTGGCCATGTGTGGTGCACCGTTAGGCTCCGCCCCTGTCAATCTTAGGCCATTTTAGCCAATCGCAGCAGGGGATGGGGCCACGATGGCACGTTTAACCCCACCCCGCCATCTTCAACAGCGGCGACTTCTGGATCCAGGATTTTTGCCTGCCCTCTCGGGAGTCCGGGAGAACTCCCAAAAATTCGGGAGTCTCCCGGACATTCCGGGAAAGTAGGCAACTATGGTTCTGGGGTGAGAAAACTCTGAGAGAATTTCATCTGTGCTTTGTAGATATACAGGACTGAAGAGAGAAAAATTCTATCGCACTAGTTGTCATCTGAAAAAATAACCCCAATAAATGTATAATCTTATTTGTATATTAACCTGGGGGTGCCACCTAAACTTGATTACTAGTATTATAGGAGAAGAAAAAGAAAGTTATATTGTAGGTGCACTAATGTTTTCAGATGATTATATTTAATTTTAAGATATAACTTTTATTCAGTGTTAATTAAAATTTAGCGAAATATAGGTTAAAAAGAATAAAAATACTCGCTATCTGTTTGATTATTCTCTATTGGTATTAGGACTTATGCTAATAAGGGTAGTGATCATAGCAATATTTATTATAGCAAATGTGCTTATTTATTTATAACCACTCCTTGCTAACATTTTCCTGATATAAGATTAGGCTGTGGTGTTGCTAATCAATGACATGTTATATGCTAAGCAGTAGTAGCGATAGTGGTAGCGTAACGGTAATGATTTTAATCAATGTATTGATTGTTTATAGCCGTTTTTTGCGAACATACTTCTGGTACACAGTGAGGCTATAATATTGCTTAGTCAATGTCAAATTAATAACTAAGTAAGTAAGATCTACTAGTCTTTATGGAGGTATATGTTAGAGGGAGTGAATTGCTAGCTACCTACAGATACCTCCGAACTAACTCTGGGTATATCGGGGTATGCTTAGCTGCCAATATAAGAGATATCAGCTTTACAGACAGCGAGGACGCCGACGCGCGTTTCGCTAGAGTCTGCTTTGTCCAAGGCAAAAGTTTTGCCTAAGTCCTAATACCAATAGAGAATAATCAAACAGATAGCGAGTATTTTTATTCTTTTTAACCTATATTTCGCTAAATTTTAATTAACACTGAATAAAAGTTATATCTTAAAATTAAATATAATCATCTGAAAACATTAGTGCACCTACAATATAACTTTCTTTTTCTTCTCCTATAATACTTTGTAGATATACACTAAGGACCTGAGTCATTAAGGCACGCATACTGAGCGCATTGTGCGTTTGTTTTAAACCGCAGGTAAATCAGCTCTACATACTACTGAAGTCAACAAGGAACGGATGTAAAGATAAGTGTGGGGATGACTATGGGTGTAGTTTTACTCTGCTCTACTAGTCCAGACACTGCAGGATGCCAACAATACCTATGTGGAATATAAAATCTCAAAAGAACGCACAGAAAAAAAAAATATTATGCAATTAATGTTAAACATTTATTAGGCTGTCCTTAATGTCTACTATACATAAAATACATTTTTACATTTGTTCCTGATTGCAAACACCTGTTTCCGCATACAAACTCAGCTGTCAGCACTAGTATTCGGAACTTGAACTAGCCTCCCAGTTTGAGCAAGAGATAATACCAATGTACTTCTGTGTGTGCCCAAGTTTGACTTGGACGTAGCTGCACAGGAACGCCCTTACTGTATATTTCCCACGTGAATCCCCTCCCTGTTCACACCCCTAAATTGATGGCTGTCAAAAGTGTTGTTTGCAGTCAAGCCTGATTTGGACATAGCTATGTTTCTTCTGGTTGTGAGCATGCGCAGTGTGACTTTTGTGAACGATACGCACAAAACCGGCAGATACGTTCCTTATTGATTCAGTCCCTAAATACATTACTTTTAATATTCAAAACTCGTTTCACTGAAATCACAAAAGTGGTGATTTTGAAAAAGTGCATTTTCAGATCAATTTGTTTAAACAGATTTTCAGTTAACAATAAACTCATAGGGGCATATTCAATTCTTGGCAGAAACGCCAAAAATCTCGTGCCGTTGTTACGGTAATAGTGCGCGTAAATACCGTTATTACGGTACTTTTTTCGCTGGATTTCAGCTCGCAGCTCCCTGAGCTGCGAGCTGAAATCCATTTACTATTACCGTAATAACGGTAATAGTTTTAACGCCGCGGAGAACGGCCAGAATTGAATATGCCCCATAAAGACTTATAAAAAAATTAATGTAACAAGAAAAACATGATAGGTTTGTATACTTTCAGGTACAGTTTTCCTGGAGCTTCAACCTTACAATATAAATTAGATGCCTGAGACGGAGATTAGTGAACATATTCAAAGCTGAGATGAAATATATGACATTGGGATTCACATCACAGCGTGCAACAAGTTTCTCTACATCACTTTTTCCACCATCTCTTTTTAATGCTAGGATATTTAGGGTGCAGTATTGGTTTGGTAGGAGAACTGCCCTTGACACATGATGTCACTCTTGAGGGATCTGTGGGAAGTTACGGCTAGTTAGGGCATTTGGTCCCTAAAATGGGGTGGGTGGGAAACATACTTGTTATAGTGATTACATCTTTACACTTCACTATTAGTGCAAGAAATGTAGTTTTACTTAGAAAGTGCACAATATATTTTAAAACACAAGGGAAAACAAATTGTCAGGTAACATTTGCAAACAAGTCACCAGCAAAGTATTAGGAGCGTTCAGAGGAGAGTTGTACATTGTCGAAATACCATAACCAGTATATAAATCTTCGACACAGCTCCTGGCCTTGCTTAATATAATGGATTCCAGATCGGGACAGGGGATTAGAGCCGCACCAAGGTACAGAATACAGCTGGAGCCGTTTATGATCGTTAACCCTGTACTTTCACTACAAATATAGCACATACATTATCCTTCCCAGCACTAAAGAGGTTACATGAATATGTAGCCAATTCTCCTTCCCTAAATGGATTAGCCAATCAGATGATCTTCATTATTAAGTTTGCATGAAAAGAATAAAATACCATGTATGTTTTACTCCAAAATATATAACCCTGTAGAATAAAAATATAAAGAAAAATTATTTATACTGTAAAATGAGTAGTATTTATAAGTATAAGTTATTATCATTGTAAATGATATAGTTGTAATTGGATTACTATTATTTGCTATAACAGTAGAAATGTTACATAATTTCAATGGTTTAAGATTCACTGTAAAGTGCAGCGTAGTATGTTAGTGCTGTAAGAAAATACAGGATAATAATAATAATAAGTACAGTTTTCTCTCTTTAGTCTGTCACTTGACATGTCACAATTTCGTGTGTTGCTCAACATGGTGACAGCTGGTTAGTCAGACTGTTAGGAATCCATTATCCCTAACTAAAGGCCAGAATTGTCTACTGCACTTGCCAGATTCATAAGCCTGTCCGGTTGTACTAAGATACCATAAATACCCCCTTGCATGACACAACTCATGCAAGTCAAGAGATAATTCATTTATAACAGGATTTCTAAAGTCAAATTACACATAGATATTAGACTAACATACATGCATAGGGAATTTAGACTGTAAGCTCCAATGGGGCAGGTACTGATGTGAGTGACAAATATTCTCTGTGCAGCGCTGAGGAAATAGTGACACTATGTAAATAAATAAATGATGATGATGATGATACATATCTCAAGTTTTATTTTAATTATTTATCTGGCTAATGAAGGATTGGACAGCACTGTACAAGAAAATACATACAACATAAATAATAATTATAGGTAGATGCAGGCATGTTAGACTGCTGTGCTGATTATCGGAAAGAGTAGCCTCTGCCTTTGAACAGGTGGCAGTAGCATGCTTTGCAGAGAGTAAGAGGTTAAGTCAGTCACACTGGGGCTACACATCTATACATTGCAGGGTATGGCATTTCATTGCACATTTTGCAGGCGTGAAGCAAGCCACAGGAAGATTAAACTTCCACACTCACCGCAACACACTGGGATCTGCAGATCAGGAAATATTACATGTCACACTCGTTGTTAATGCTGGAAAAACCGCAGAGTTTCTATTATAAAAGAAAAGTAAGTTGTCATTTACATTGGTTCTCACAGAAAGGCTGAAATACATACAGTGTTGCAGTCAGGAACTAAATCTCTTGAAACAGCAATTACCTTTATTGACAAGTTTATGGATTAACTATTTGCAGTCACTGGTTCTGTCATTACTACTATGGGTAATGCCCATTGCTAAGTGTAGCAGAATACAGACTTTGTTTATACACTGTATGCTTTACACCATACTTGCCAACCTTATCTTGGCCGGGTCCGGGAGATCCTGGAGGGCAGGAGGGGTGTATGGGCAGAGGGGGCTGGGCTTCGTGAATTGTGTCATTTTGGTCCCGCCCCCGGTGACGTAATGCCTGTTTTGGGTCTTTACAGTGTAAATTATCCCAAACAAGCATTACATCACTGGGGGCGGCCCAAAACAACACGAATCAAAAAGCCCCGCCCCCTCTGCCCGTACATTCCGGCTCTAATTTTATTTAAGTGGGCAGATGGGCCAGATGCGGGAGAATCGCCAGCTCTCCCGGGAGTCCGTGAGACTGACCCGAATTTCGGGAGTCTCCTGGACATTCTGGGAGACTTGGCAAGTATGCTTTACACACTGTATGCTTCCACAGATGCCACATTATAAACACCAAACAGATCTTGCACAGTAGCTTTTTTCACTAACTTAAGCTGGTGTGACACTGCCAGGTATAGGAACCTGCTCAATAATGAGAGTATGACCTCAGTATCTAGGGAACTGCTTAGCCATTGCCTCTATTTCAACCAAGTCTTCTCCTGACACAGTTCCATCGGTCCTATAAGACAGTGCTCATGTCCCATAGTTTCTGAAACATCTGCGGTTCTGCATCCAGATACATAGTTGAAACTTTGATGAGGTGGAAAATGACCCGATGCAACTTTTTAAAAGATTGTTCATTAAGGTTTTATTGACAGAGCTTTTCTGAATGTCATTGTACACTTCCATCCAAACATGTGGTAAAACTGGCATGTCTTACTTAAGGAGCTAGTGATGGTAGATTCTTATTGTCTGCTATTGAGCATCTGGTACATTGTAGAAATATTGTGCTTTACACATGAAATTAAGTTATGGCACAGAGTGAATTTGGATAAGTAGTAAAAAGCATATGTCTGGAAACAATAAGATGTAGATTAAATTTTTTTTGTGTTCTTATCTATAGTACATAAAATATTATAGTTTATATAAAAGAAAGATTGCTGCTTTTTAAAAAACATAAATCATTCTTCCTTAATCACCACCAACTTCATGCAGGCTGATCCTGTTGTGTGTGGTCAAATCCATATAAATCCGGTAAGACCCATCCGTTTTTCTTTTGGGTCCAGTGGGCAGATCACTCCCAGATCACTTGCATGCTGAAAGGCAACCGCGTACACATGGCAATAGCGTGTCTGGTAATAATCCTATTACATGACATTGTACTTCTGTTTTGTCTCTTATTCTCCAAACTGCTTTCATTTGTCCTCTATATTATAACATAGGCAACATGTACACAATACAAGCACCTCTCTACTAACTGAAAAAAAAAGTTCAACACATAAGAAACTGAAGTGTAAAATGTAAATGCATCAGTCAGCGGTTATCTGAATCGACGGATTGCCCTTATTATTTAAAACATCAATTTTAATAAAGCCACAAAACAAAAAAGATTCAAATAATGCTTATGTGGACAAGGTCAAAGTGTATTTTATCCTTGTTGGCTACATAGTAGATCGCATAATCAGTGGTACTTTATAAAAAGTATGCACAAAAACCATTAAACATTGAATCAGGGGCGGATCTAGACTTTATGTTTAGGGGGGGCGATTTTGCATAATCACGCCCCTCCTTTGCTCTGATTGGCTGGCCTGCGTTAACCCCGCCTTCCGCCCACGATTGGCCCTGCCCCCTCCCGTTGTGGTCGTCGGCTGGGACCACTCTGATTGGCTGCCCCACATTTAGCCCCGCCCCCCGCTCGTGCTTAGCCCCGCCCCTCCCGTTTTAATCGGCGGCTGGGACCTAGCTTTTTGCTGCTGGGGGAGCGAATGCTCCGATCGCCCCCCCCTGGATCCGCCACTGCATTGAATATAATCAAGGTGTAGTTAGGTAAAAATCATAAAATATAAGACTTCTCAGACACAACCAGACATATCTTGATATCAACAGTATCTATCTGCGTCAGCAAGGAACTGTCTTGTTGCAATCAGACAGACTATGACATAGGTGACAATTTATTATGTTAGTTTTACATCTTTGGATCATAGTCAAGAAAACATTTCCACCCAAAAATCTCCATGTACTGTGTGTGTGTGACAGTTATCCTCCGTTAGAGCGATTTACACCTTAGACATTACGGCGATCTGCTGAATTTAATAAATGATGGGGCCACATGTGGAATACGTGACATCCCAGAACAACTCATGTATATTGTAATTTATGCACTTAACACTAATCTCGAACACACAGTTACCACTACATGTAGTACAGCTGGGTAGAGAATTCTTATAGAGAAGACAGGACACATGTCATGTCAAAATCGAGAAGCAATATTTCTTCTGCTTCTAGTCTAAATCTACTAAAGTACTGAAAATAAGAGGTCACTTAACAATTCAAGGGTCACAATCACACCTCAACTGGTCCATGGTAATATGCACCCAAACAATATACTAGTCTACTTTATTTCTACTTTATTTCAAGAGCAGCAACACAGTATGCAGCACTGCAGAGAGGACAAGTAAAAACAGAAAGATAACAAGAGGAACATACACTAAGATATAAGGTGAAAAGCGGTGCATGCGCCGGGGACCCCTCATAACACTCAAACTGCCATGCCGGGCTCCTCACCATCAGAAACCGTAACAGCTGTACCCCCAGGGCCGGATTTACCGCTAGGCAACCTAGGCACCTGCCTAGGGCCTAGCGGCTCTCTGGGGGCACAGATGGGGGGGACAAGGAAGGAAAAAAAAATGTGGCCCCTCCCCCGATTCGCGGCACTCCCCTACCCCCGGGGGTGCCGCGAATCGGGGGAGGGGCTGGTGTTAGAGCTAGGGGTATAGGCTGTAGTGGCTAAATCCCCTGCAGCCTAGTTACCTTGGCACATCAATATGACATCACAGTGGGTCATGTGATCGCAGCGGTCACATGGTACACTGTGTTAGGCGGGCTGCTTGAAGTCTATGGCAGCTGTGCAGGAGCTTCCATCATTTCTGTTCCTGTAAAAAAAAAAAAAGGTAAGAACAAGAAGGTGTGTGTGTGGCTGCGTGTTGCTGCAGGGCACAGGGGGGGCATGTGTGTGTGTGAAGCTGCAGGGCATGGGGGGGCATGTGTGTGTGTGAAGCTGCAGGGCACAGGGGGGACATGTGTGTGTGTGAAGCTGCAGGGCACAGGGGGGCATGTGTGTGTGTGAAGTTGCAGGGCACGGGGGGACATGTGTGTGTGTGAAGCTGCAGGGCACGGGGGGACATGTGTGTGTGTGAAGCTGCAGGGAACAGGGGGGGGGCATGTGTGTGTGTGAAGCTGCAGGGCACAGGTGGGGCATGTGTGTGTGTGAAGCTGCAGGGCACAGGGGGGGCATGTGTGTGTGTGAATCTGCAGGGCCCAGGGGGGGCATGTGTGTGTGTGTGTGTGTGAAGCTGCAGGGCACAGGGGGGGGGGGGGTATGTGTGTGTGTGTGAAGCTGCAGGGCACAGGTGGGGCATGTGTGTGTGTGAAGCTGCAGGGCACAGGGGGGCATGTGTGTGTGTGAAGCTGTAGGGCACAGGGGGGGCATGTGTGTGTGTGAAGCTGCAGGGCACAGGGGGGCATGTGTGTGTGTGTGAAGCTGCAGGGCACAGGGGGCACAGGGGGGCATGTGTGTGTGTGTGAAGCTGCAGGGCACAGGGGGGGGCATGTGTGTGTGTGAAGCTGCAGGGCACAGGGGGGGCATTTGTGTTTAAAGCTGCAGGGCACGGGGGGGCATGTGTATGTGAAGCTGCAGGGCACAGGGGGGGCATGTGTGTGTGAAGCTGCAGGGCACAGGGGCGGGCATGTGTATGTGAAGCTGCAGGGCACAGGGGGCATGTGTGATGGAAGCTGCTCTGGCACAGGGGGGGCATGTGTGATGGAAGCTGCTCTGGCACAGGGTGGGCATGTGTGATGGAAGCTGCTCTGGCACAGGGGGGCATATGTGATTGAAGCTGCAGGGCACAAAGGGGGCATGTGTGTCTAAAGGTGCTGGGCAGAGGGGGAGCATGTGAATTAGAAGTCTGTTCCCCACACGGCCCCTCCTCAGCCAACAATACCCTTACAACACTCACCAGCTTTTCTTTGATATTCCCCATGACACGTGCTCATTATCTTTTCCCTCACATGACCCGCTGCCTCAATCCTGACACCTCTCTTACCTCAAAATGAAAAGAGGCACTCTTTATATTAATATAATATGTGTGTGTGAGGGGCCAGTGTATTTATATTATGTTGGTGTATGAGGGGCCTTTTGTGGGAGGGAAATAGGTTTATTTTTTAAATGGTAACACTATTAATTTAATGTTGGAGCTGGTTGGAGGGAAATAGGTCTATTAAATGTGTATGCTATTAATTTAATGTTTTGGTTGGAGGGAGGTCTACTTATAAAATGTGGGTGCTATATTGATTTAACACTGGGGCTGGTTGGAGTTTACTAAATTTCGTGTACCCATTTTTTTTCCAAATAGGGCCCCCAACATTCCAGGATCCAGACAAGCAGCAGCTGATCTAAAGACACCAGCAGCCACAAGCTGTGAAAGTAACGAGAACAGGTAGGAGAGAGCAGGGCAGCCCGCCAACTATCCTGAATCTGGTGGGATTTATATTATGAGGAGGTCTGACTTGTTTAAATGTTGCACTATGGGATTCATGCAGAAGACTGACATATTAACATGATTATTGCATTCCAGCGCTTTTTCATGTTTCTGTAGGTAGAGGGCTGCAGTCAGTAAATGTAGTGGCGGACGGTCTGTGACGTGGTAGTGATAGGAGACTGCTGTTTTTTTTATTACTGGGCTTGCTAACCATGAACTGCAGTTTCTTGACATGTTAATTATGATTAATACCTAAGTTTAGTTAAAGATAAAGTACAATTTGTGTGAATTGAAAGGTAAGCAGTGGTGGAAGTGGGATGTATATGGTAGTAGGCCATACCACTACTTCTCGTACTGCCTTCATTGTAAAATAATAACATTTCATTCACTTGTTTACATTCTCATTACATTTTTCATACCGCCACTTCTAAACTTCCACTTCGACCACTGAGCTTAACATTCATCGTATGGAGCATATGACCAGCATAAATCAAAATTCGGGTAGATCCTTTGACAAAATATGGGGTCCATGGACATTATTCTTTAACTGCTGGGACCACAGTGTGATGCAGTGTAATGATAAAGGAGGGCACAGTGTGATGAGAGGGACAATAATGAGGGGCCGCATGGTGATGCAGGAGGAGCAGCGTGATGTGCGGCGGCACATAGTTTACCCTTCTACTTAACTGTAGGAGTATATGCTATGCTAAAAAAAATATAATGTTATGGATTGTTTCAGGGAGGCGGGGGGGCTGGGGGGGGCTGTCGGGGGGGCGTGTGTGGGGGGGCTGGGGGGGCGGCGTGGGGGGCTGGGGGGGTGGGCCCAAACCAATATCTTGCCCAGGGCACCATGAGGTCTAAATCCGGCTCTGTGTACCCCCGCAGTTCCGCCAATGGCCCTTACCATCAAAGAGCATAATTAAAGAGATATAAGGATGAGTCACTAATTTTCTACTCGAAATGTGTGCGGATACCTTTTGCAGAAATAAATACACATATTGGGCCTGATTCATTAAGGAAAGTAAGTAAAAGGAGTACGTTTTCTCCTGGATTAAACCATGTTACAATGCAAGGGGTGCAAAGTAGTTTATTATTTTGCACATAAGTTAAATACTGACTGTTTATCATGTAGCACAAAAATACTTCATAGATTTATTTTTACACTGAAATTTAAAGTTAATCTAGGACATGCCCTACCCCAACTGTTTTTTGTTTTCCTTTCCTTAATGAATCAGGCCCAATGTGTGCATATTCTCTGCATTTTAGAGCAGAGGTTTTCTTTCTGATAGATTTTGTTAATGGATATTGCTGAAATGCAGGCAGCACATAACAGCATTAGAGAACCTTCTAGTAAGAATTAGTCTAGCAGCCACATTCAGAATGGACTAACAGTTAGTGATAGTTAGGCCAGTTAGTAAAGAGCTCTAGCTGACAGAGTGTGATATGCAGAGTATGTGTTGCATGCTACCTTATTTGTGAAATATATATCCAGTGCATGTCAAGGTGAATGGCCGCTTCATGGACCTTGAAATTGCCCCCAGAAAATGAAACTGTGTCTAGCTTAATGGGTTAATGGATTCACTTGGAGATGTACATAGTGGAGCAAAACGTCACTATAAAATTCAAACACTTATTCACTTTTACATTTGTCTTCTAAAATACTGTTTGGTGGAGCCTTATTTAAGTCTTAAATTACCCATGAGTTCTCTAAATTACATATGTCACTTTTGTGTGTTTGAATGTTTTTATTACACTGATCACATTGCGCTTAAAAATGTGTTTTCCACAGAAACGTAACCGCAAAATATGTCCAAAAGTAGAAACATGCAAGTCATTTTGTGGGGCGAAAAAAGGCGTTCTCACTCCCGCAATACAGGAAACCCTGAAATGTGCCTTCTCAACCCCTGCATTACATTTAAATAATATAACCTTGATAAACAATTTTTTTTTTTTACTTTCATCTTTCTAATCCGCGGAATGCCCAAGATTTGCCCAACTTTTCCAATGATGATGCAAACTTTTGAACCCCCGCAGATGCAGTTATCCTGATCTGTAAAACCATGTTCATCATCATCTATTTATTTAATTAGTGCCACTAATTCCGCAGCGCTGTACAGAGAACTCACTCACATCAGTCCCTGCCCCATTGGCGCTCACAATCTAAATCCCTTAATTTACACATACACATACCGAGAGAGACTAAGGGCAATTTAATAGCAGCCAATTAACCTACCAGTATGTTTTTGGAGTGTGGGAGGAAACCGGAGCACCCAGAGGAAACCCACTGTAATGTGCGTATTGTCGCTAACCAATAACGATTGTCGAACCTCGATTTGTGTTTCCAACGCACAAAGATTTATTCGCAATAAGTGGAAAAAAAATATGCTCAAGCGATGTAATAGTAAATACAGCCGTTACTTAACGCAGGCGCTCTGGATCCAGTGCGGTCATTCAATCCTGAAGTCTGGGGACAAGAAGTCTGCACTCTGGATCACAAGCTGCTGCTTATATACACAATCAAGTACAGTAATACAATGAAGATGGTATGGCTTGCATCTATTGGTCCGGGTCTCAGGAATGTCCAAGGGGTCGTCAATCATTGGCTGGTTCATCCTAAGGAATTCAGAGGAGGGGGTCATCTCTGCAGGGGGTATGCTCTGCTCTTCCCGCCAGAATTCCTTACTCTTAAGTAGTTCATAATTCCCTATCATTCATAACTTGCGTATGCACTCTGCGATTCCTTCGCAGAGCGCACCAAACAGTAGGATATGTAACAAGGTTCATTATGATACCACTCATGATGTTATTCCTTTAACCCGTTCTGTGTATTTCACTAATATGCATGTAACTCTGATATAACATATAAATACTACTATATTTCGACATAACTGACTATGTGTTGCAACTACCAATAATGTGTACTATTTTATAAGTATGCGTGTTTGTGCAAATGTATGGTAAAAGACCAATTACTGTTGCTGCCACGTGTAGTGGATGCGTACGCCCTTTCACGCCATAGCGTGCCCTTGTACGACATAGCGTACCGTACGCATCTTTTCAGACAAAGACAACCAAGTTTGCTAGACTTTAATTGAAATGACTTTATCCAATTTGCTGACTTCGACAGTTCCACCCTTTGATAGTGTAATAAACTATCACCCAATCACCGTTTCAAGTTCAGGATTATACAATACTTCTTCACAGACCATGATCTCGGTATCTGGTACCACCCTTTCAGTCTCTTTCTCAGTGTTACTCTTATGAGACCGTTTTCCACACTTCAACACAGTAGGAACACATTTGACAACTAAACCAATTGCTAAGATGACACCCAGTATAAGGAGAAGGAGCTTACCTACACTCGCAATCATTTCCTGTACCCACTCCCCCAGACCAGAGAACCATTTTGCTGGGTTCAACCATGAGAACCAACCCGCCACCTTTTCCCCGACCTCATATAACGAAGAATTATGGCTCTTTCGAAATTCCCATTTCAGCTGCAAAATTTCATCCATCTTCCGGTCTATAACCTCTTTAGGGTCTTCCGTATTATTAGTAATGTACGTGCAACATTTGACACCGAACTGGGTGGCCAGTGTCACACAGTACCCACCAGTAATAGAGGTGAGATAATTTAGTACCAGTCTATGTTGCACCAACTCCTTCTTGTACGCTTGTAGCTCCCTTCCAGTATACCTGAAAGTGTCATCATACATCTCGGTGATATTATCTATTAATTTAGCTAGGTCTTGGATATACTTAAAGTTTAATGTTCCCCGAGCGGTCCTGGTGAGATCTAGAGCAACCATAACTTGGAAACCAGCAGTTTCACTAATCAATTTTGTAGCTATGGGTTCCTCGCCAGGAATCATATTTCTCTTGCCACGGTGTTCATACTGTGTGTGTATGTATGGTGGTGATGTAGTCTTGTGAATATCTACCATTTCTTCATGAGTAATAGTCATGATTTCAGGAACCAGTTTAGCTAAGAAACACAAGCCCTTGGAACTCGGAGTCACCCAGGAATAAGCTTTCCTCCCACAAACAAAATACACATCATCAGGGAGAACATAAGGAACAGTATGCCCATGAATTATATCACACAGAGTTTTGATAAAACTACCCATGCCTAGTGTCTCCATCTGCTCTAGACACGTGTCGGCATTAATGATATTTTCACATTTATCTGTAGAGACTTTTCCAATAGATACCTTCTTATGTTTGGTTATACGCCCTAACTTGTGACTTCCATCAGCATTCCTGCCTAGTAGTGACCTTGTGGGTCTCTCTCTAAAATGAGTGTGGCGAGCCATTGTCTGATCTGATAGGTCAGCCTCCCAATTCTCCAGGCGCTTTGCATGAGATATGTTTAGGCACAGCAACGATCTGCCTATGGAGTATTGTCGAAGCGTCCGACTAGGGGACCTAGTTTTATTGTACCTCCCTTCTATGGGCCTCCCACCCCTTAATTCGAGTACTTCGGATATGTTTAGCGGGAATGGCACTAGTCCTATGTTATGCTGCCCTTGAGGCACGTGAGAGCATACCCAACACTCAGTTTGGTTTAGCACCTTACCCACCAGGGAGTGATAATCCTCCAATGGATGCCCGCCTATATTCAGAGTACTGGGGGACTGGCATCGTTGGATGCATCTCTCGTCAACTAGGGAGTTGCAGAACTTGCAGATACAATACTCATCAGACAATAGCCCCTCACACTGCCTCCGAGTTCCTGAGCTAGCAGACCTTTTCATAACCCCTGGACCAAGTTTGATAATGGGCTGCTCAGGATATCCTATTAACTTTTCTTCGGCCTCCATTTCATCCGTATCACTCCCAGAACTCTCCTCCATCCTCCATTCTCCTTCACAAAAATAGAATGTCCTAGAAAAAGTAAAAACAAGGAAAATCCTGGAACAAAAGAAAAACAAAAACCGCCACTCCATCGCTGGAAAGATAGTTCTGAGGCAACGTCTCTGGTTCAGGTGTCTTAACTGCAGGCTTTAGGTCTCCCGGAACAGGCTCACAAGTGACAGCTCTATGTCGTCTGTCTGAGTCTTGTCTTGCACTTTCTCCGGATTATGGACTCTCCTGCAGTGGGTGGAATGGACCCAAGTGTCTCTCTCTGCAACCTTCAGTGATGTAGTACTGGTCAGCAGCACTTGGTACGGGCCTTCCCAACGGTCTGTTAAACAACCTGAACGTAAGAAATTGCGGATCATAACATAGTCTCCAGGTTCAACATCATGACAGTTCGTTTCTGGCATACCAGGTGACAGCATTTTTAGTTTTTGTTGTTGTTGTTTCAGCTGTCTACTCATTCTTATAAGATATTGTACAGTCACTTCATTATTACACTTTAAGTCGTCTTGTGGACTCACGATCAAATGAGGTTGTCGTCCGAACAGTATCTCAAAGGGGGACAGATTAAGAGGAGGTCTAGGAGTGGTTCGAATGCTGTGGAGGACCAACGGCAAAGCCTCAGGCCATGCCAACCCAGTTTCAGCCATTATCTTACCTAGTTTGTTCTTGATAGTACCGTTTACTCTCTCCACCTTACCACTGGCTTGTGGTCGGTAAGGGGTGTGAAGTCTGCTACTGATTCCCATGAGTTTACACATATTTTGGAAGACATCACCAGTAAAATGGGTACCCCTATCACTTTCAATGATTCTAGGGATACCGAACCTACACACAAAGTCCTGTACAATTTTCTTTGCAGTGAACACAGCAGTATTAGTGGCTGCCGGATATGCTTCTACCCAACCGGAAAACACATCAATACACACTAACACATACTTCAGATTCCTGCACGGTGGTAGTTGGATATAGTCAATTTGTATTACCTGAAAAGGTCCGTCTGTAGGAGGGATGTGGGATGGCTCAGTTGGAATAGTTTTCCCAACATTTTTCCTCAAACAAGTAAGACATGACATTGCTTTCTTACCAGCTTGAGAGGAAAATCCGGGAGCACACCAGTATGCTCTCACCAGTTTGCACATACCTTCTTTACCCAGGTGAGTCAGGCCGTGTGCTGCTTCAGCCAGGCTTGGATAGTATGTTCGGGGAGCTACAGGCTTACCTTGTCCATCCCTCCAGAGTCCTGAGGACTCTTGACCACATCCCTTCGCCTTCCAGACCGCCTTCTCCTGCAGGGAACACAAATCTTGCATTTCAATTAATTTCTGCGTGTCTAATGTCTGAAAAACCATCATAGTCTCGGTCGATACAGTCATAGGTTGCCCTGCTGCCCATTTAGCAGCTTCGTCTGCCCTGTTGTTGCCCAATGACACTGGGTCTTCTTCAAAGGTATGGGCTTTGCACTTTATGACGGCTACTGTTCTGGGTAACTGTATCGCTGTCAGAAGTCCTTTTATGTGTTGTGAGTGTGCCACTGGTGTACCTGCTGCTGTCGTAAAGTTTCTAAGACGCCAAAGGGCCCCAAAATCATGCACTACCCCGAAGGCGTACCTAGAGTCAGTATATATGTTGGCTGATTTACCCTCTGCCAATTCACACGCTCTCCTTAGTGCTACTAGTTCCGCCACCTGGGCTGAGTGAGGTGGACCAAGGGGTTCAGCTTCTACCACATCCTGATCGTCTACAACAGCGTAACCAGTACATAGCTCTCCTGTCTCTGTCTGTCTATGGCAACTTCCGTCTGTATAAAACGTAAAATCTACATTTTCTAAGGGGGTGTCACATATGTCGGGCCTTGCAGTAAAGGTCTGATTCAGGTGTTCCATACAGTCATGCGTGTCAGTATTCTTGCCTAACTCATCATCAACCAGGGTCTCCTCACCTCCCACCCTTTGTGTCTCTTGAGACACATACGGAAGGTATGTAGCTGGATTTAGGGTGCTACATCGTTTGATGGTGATGTTTGAGGGTGCCATCAGGGCTAGTTCCCACTTTGTGAATCTAGCTGAAGAAACATGTCTGGTTTGGGCTGAATTTAACAGAGCTGATACAGCATGGGGTGTATAGATGGTTGAATTATGTCCTAATACTACATCCTCGCTCTTACTTACTAGAAGGGCCGTTGCTGCTACACTTCTGAGACATGTTGGGAGTGACCTTGCCACATTGTCTAATTGTGCACTGTAGTATGCTACCGGTCTGCTAGCGTCACCATGTTTCTGTGTGAGGACACCTGCTGCACAGCCATCAGCTTCTGTACAAAATAGCTCAAAAGGCTTTTCATAATCAGGTATTCCCAATGCAGGTGCTTTTGTCAGACTATCTTTAAGATTAAAGAACGCTTGCTCCGACTCTTCTGTGTGTACGACACGTTCTGGTTTTGAGGAAGAGACTAGCTCCTGCAATGGTAATGCCAGAATAGAAAAACCTGGGATCCAGGACCTACAGTATCCACACATCCCCAAGAAAGTACGAATCTGCTTCTGGCTCTGCGGCAGGGTCATGTGTTGTATGGCCTCAATTCTGTCGGTTGTCAGGTGTCTTAGCCCCTTAGTGAGGCAGTGTCCTAAGTATTTGACCTTAGTCTGACATGGCTGTAATTTATCCTTTGCCACCTTGTGCCCTGTTTGTGAAAGATGAAGCAGCAACAATTTAGTATCATGTAAACATGACATAAAAGAATCAGAACACAACAACAAATCGTCCACATATTGAATTAGAACAGACCCATTGTGGGGTTGAAAGGATTGCAAACAGTCATGTAAGGCTTGGGAGAAAATACTGGGGCTGTCAATGAACCCCTGGGGTAGTCTGGTCCATGTGTATTGCACTCCCCTGTAGGAGAATGCAAAAAGGTATTGGCAGTCAGGGTGAAGAGGGACTGAAAAGAAAGCAGAACATAGATCAATGACAGTAAAATGACTGGCAGACGGTGGAATCTGCATGAGGATGACAGCTGGATTCGGCACTACGGGGAATTGGCTCTCAACAACTTTGTTAATTCCCCTTAAGTCCTGGACTAATCTATAGCCCCTCCCCCCACTCTTCTTCACAGGGAAAATGGGACTATTTGCTGTACTGGCTGTACGAATTAAAATCCCTTGTTGTAACAGCCTCTCAATAACAGGATATACCCCTAGTTCCACCTCCGGTTTTAATGGATACTGTGGGATTTTTGGAGCTATCCTACCACTTTTTAGATTGACCATGACAGGGGCTACGTTTGCCATCAGTCCAGTGTCCTGTCCATCTCTGGTCCATAGGGAACCTGGTATTTCCAGCAACATCCCCTTTACTTGAGATGGACTTTGTTCTATAACAGGAGAGTGTAACATTAACCTTGGAGGGGTGTCCAATATGTCCTGTACCTCATGTGCAACCTTCTCGGGTATATCTAGGAACACACCATCTGAAGTACAGTATATGACACATCCCATTTTACATAACAAGTCTCTCCCTAGCAAGTTAGTAGGAGCCGCTGCAGCCAAGAGAAACGAATGCTTAGTATGCAGAGGCCCGATAGTAACTTCGGCGGGTTTAGTTAGAGGATAATGTAACACTTTTCCCGTCACCCCCATAGCTGGAATAGTTTTGCTGGTCACCTGTAGATTGAAAGGAGAGGTTATCACAGATCGGGCCGCCCCTGTATCTACAAGAAAAGTTTGTTTCCTGCCAGCTATGTCAACTATCATTGTTGGTTCTTCACTCTGACTCTCAGTTAACCTCACTGGCTGTAGACTACAGGTATGACCTGACCCCTAGCGCTGACTAGTGATTTCCCGCGCAGCATTTGCTGCCGTAATATGCGCGGGTATATGTGAGTCTTCTAGTCTATGTGAATCCTTTCTTGGAGGATATCTATGTGACCCACCCTTATGTGTATTGAGTCTTTCTTTATTACAATCTCTAACGTAATGTCCTTCCTCGTTACAGTTGAAACACCTGATCACTTTAGGTTTCCTGTTATATGGGTTGTATGCTGGTGGTCGTGTATGCACCCCTTCTAGAGCCTGTATACTTACCGTCATTAACCTATCACTTTTCTCTTCCCTTTTTCTAAAAAGGTTCTTGTCATGCTCCACAGCAGACTCCCTAAGGAAGTCTACCGTGACGCCTCTCCAATTAGGTAATGTGGTTTGTACTCTCGTCTTTAAATTTTCCCTAAGGCCATCCATCAGTACCCCTACAGCTACCTCTCTGTGATGTGGGTCCTCACTTATGTTGGATATCCCAGTAAATCGTGCAATCGCTGTTATAGCTCTAGCAAAGTAATCTGAGGCAGTTTCACTATCCTTTTGTTTAATGGTGAAAATCTTACTCCAATTTACTACTACTGGAAAACAGATGGCTAAGTGTTTGACAATTTGTTCTATATTCCGTTGGTTAATCTCATCAGTCAGGGTGTCATCTTCCTCCAACAAACAATCTCCAATAAATTTTTGTATGTTAGTATTGGGAGGAAGACACGCCCTCAACACTACCCGCCAATCCTTACTGGTTGGTTCATGAGCATTCCCTAAGTCTTTAACAAATTTCTGACATTTAGCTAACTCTTTTCTAGGATCTGGGAATTCAGTCATAATGGAACGTAATTCTGATCTAGTCCAGGGACAATGCATTGTAACATTTCTTAAAGGAACTATACCATCCTTATCTGGTTTCCCATTGGGAACTGATATTGTGCGGACCGGGAACACACCCTCTGGTACACTAACTTCAGGGGACGCTACAGGATTTACAGGCCCTAGATTTAGAACACTTTCACTCCTAGTGATCACGCTACTCTCACCTATCTCAGCCATTTTCTCATACTTGCGTTGAGCCTCTAGTACATTAACAGCATGGGCAATGGCCGAAATCACAGTGGGTTCATCTTCGTTTTCAGATACACTTGATTGAAACTGATTTAAAACAGGGTACAACTTAGTAATTTTTCTATTTTCAGTTTTAACAACGGCTGTACTTACCCCTCCCGCCACATAAGGTGGCGGGGGCGCGCTTGCGCTGAGTTCGCCACGCTTCTCAATGGTTACATCCGCCTTGCGCGCGCTTTTCGCCACGCCTATTTCCGGTTTGTATTCGCTGCTCTGCCACGTGTTACCTTCCATTTGCCACAATTTTAAACAATCATTATGTCTATTTCTCTTTTTCGTTGACTTGATCAACCATATTCTATCTTTTACAGTATTCAGTACCTCTGCATTAAAACTCCCTATTGTTGGGAAAGGCCTATCACAAGTTTTGGTCATCCCGACCCACGTGTCACAATACACAGTTGCATATGCACCATACTTCTTACACATGAGAAACCTCGCTAAACCAATAGGGCCTTCCTTAGGCAGTACACTGTCCATCTCTAGCGTATGCTTAGCACCCATGTTGAACAATATACCTTCTACCCGGAACACAGACACACCGCAATGCTCTGTTCCTTCCGGCCAAATGTGAAATACAGACACACCGCAATGCTCTGTTCTTTCCACCTAATAATTTCAACTCTGTTGCTATACTCACCGCTAGAGATCTATAATCCTCGGTGAACGTATTTCCTTTAGCCGCGTTCACTCGCTTTTCTCGCCCCTGGCGAGGATCCCTAATACAGAAATATCACTGTGGGCCCCAAGGGCTATCAGCTCCTCGATACCCTGGCTAAACCACAAAATCTGCTGAGTTTATTATCGCTGGGAGCGCAAAGTCGATACAATCAACCTGCCTTTCCAGTATAATTCCTCCTAGCTGCTTCACCAATTCGCACTAACGGTGCGACCGGATCGCACTGCCTACCAATACTAATTATTAGCAAACCTTGCGATCTATTGGTAGCGCTTTGCGAAAACCCAGTTTTCGCATTCGGTATACCTGCCCTGTATACCGTCCTTCAGTTGGGCAATCCACCTCGTCAGACAGCAACTGAGCACCTCAACAATAAAACAGTGTATCTACGTTACAACATCACACACTATACACCTTTTCTGCGCAGAAAATCAAAAGTTCCCAACAATAGTAATAATGTCTCAGAGGCTTTCACAAGTAATTATACTATGCATGTATAATAACTATCAAAACGATTGTTTAACCACGTGGCAAGTTTACCGGAAGTTCGCGTACGCACAGCAGGAAGTACACATACGCTAAACAATGCAATACAGTTAAAACGCACAATGACAGAAAAAAGAAACAGTTTTCTCTTTTGTCCCTAGGTTCTAGTTAGCGTGCCCTAGATAATGCAAAACGGACATTCGGTTTCACAACACAGAGTAAAATTCAGGTTTTGAACACAATGCGTTCTTACCCGTTTATGACGCGTCTCCACCCTTTGTTGAGGAACCGAAATCCGTTGGTCTTGCGTATCATCGGCAACGAAACCTCCAAAGCTCACGAGCCCCCAAATTGTAATGTGCGTATTGTCGCTAACCAATAACGATTGTCGAACCTCGATTTGTGTTTCCAACGCACAAAGATTTATTCGCAATAAGTGGAAAAAAAATATGCTCAAGCGATGTAATAGTAAATACAGCCGTTACTTAACGCAGGCGCTCTGGATCCAGTGCAGTCATTCAATCCTGAAGTCTGGGGACAAGAAGTCTGCACTCTGGATCACAAGCTGCTGCTTATATACACAATCAAGTACAGTAATACAATGAAGATGGTATGGCTTGCATCTATTGGTCCGGGTCTCAGGAATGTCCAAGGGGTCGTCAATCATTGGCTGGTTCATCCTAAGGAATTCAGAGGAGGGGGTCATCTCTGCAGGGGGTATGCTCTGCTCTTCCCGCCAGAATTCCTTACTCTTAAGTAGTTCATAATTCCCTATCATTCATAACTTGCGTATGCACTCTGCGATTCCTTCGCAGAGCGCACCAAACAGTAGGATATGTAACAAGGTTCATTATGATACCACTCATGATGTTATTCCTTTAACCCGTTCTGTGTATTTCACTAATATGCATGTAACTCTGATATAACATATAAATACTACTATATTTCGACATAACTGACTATGTGTTGCAACTACCAATAATGTGTACTATTTTATAAGTATGCGTGTTTGTGCAAATGTATGGTAAAAGACCAATTACTGTTGCTGCCACGTGTAGTGGATGCGTACGCCCTTTCACGCCATAGCGTGCCCTTGTACGACATAGCGTACCGTACGCATCTTTTCAGACAAAGACAACCAAGTTTGCTAGACTTTAATTGAAATGACTTTATCCAATTTGCTGACTTCGACACCACGCAAACACAGGGAGAACATAGAAACTCCACACAGATAAGGCCATGTTTGGGAATCGAACGCATTATCTCAGTGCTGTGAGGCGGAAGTGCTAAACACTAAGTCACTGTGCTGACCATGTTCTACCTCATAGCACAAAGTGAATTTGCGCCAGTGTGTGAAATGAGAAAAAAGCATTTGCACAGGGTTACACTTTTCTTAATAGACCTGTGACTTAAGCTAGGTACACACTACAGGGTTTTTGTCCAATAATCGGCTCAACCAGCCGACAACCGACCGCTTGTTCAAAAGTCGGGTCAGTGTGTGCAGTGACACGATGGTCGAAAGTCTACCCAAATGGACGATTGTCGCCTCATTTGGTTGGTCGTACCGTTAAATATTTCCGTTCCAATCTCGTTTCCGTTGTGTAGTGTGTATAAGTTTCCGACTGATCCACAACAGTGAGTACGAAACTACAAGCATTGCTCACGACAAGCTGCTCTTCCCTTTATCGTCTAAAACAAAGCTAGTGTGTATGCAGTCCACGGTTCGAGAGATCAGACCATCGATCGGATGTAAAATCGATTGGCATAAAAAGTTGGTGAAAAATTCTGTAGTGTGTACCCAGCTTTAGAGGTGATGATCTATATCTGTGATCATGAGTTTCCCACACCAGTATTGGTCAAACCTCAATCCAATTTTCACGGTAGATGTGGCTGTTTAGAGAGAAGGAAAAGAGACGCCATAAGCTAAACGTATTTAAAATGATGCGTTTGTGTCTTTCAAACACTTAAACTCACGGAGTTAACTTTTCTCTGAAGCTCATAGCCAATAGCAGCACAGGAGAGTGTTCATGGTTGCTTATATATAAGGTCTACCACCTGGGAGTGTTCCCGTTTTCCTGTAGTTCGGATGCCAGGAGGATCCTGCACCAAACAAGGCTCAGTATTCCTTAAAATTTCATACCTTTAACCCCTCTGAGTATAACTCTCCTCTTGCACCCACATTTCTAGCTCCCTTTACAATTATTCGCCAGGCTTTACTTACTATTCCAAGTCAGCTACCCATAATCCACAGTTTTTTCCCTGATCACCATCCTACATCCCAAACCCTCTTAGCTCTCCTCACAACCCTCCCAACCTATCACTTCACTTAAGAGGACCAGAGCCACCCCTTCCAGATATGCCCAACTCACCCCGCCCCCATCCAGCCCCACACTCTCATCCACTATACTCCCTCCTACGGATATGCCGCAGGCCAAAAGAGCTTACCAGAGAACAGCCGCATCCACTTCCGGCATGGCGTTTGTCTCTTCTGGTGTGACACCAGGGCACGTTTTGTTATCATCCCCAAACTAACGGTCAGAGGGAGCGTGTAAACCAGGTTCTTGAACTATTTCTCTGCTGTTTTTCCTCTGGTAATCAAGATGATTGGCGTAACTTGCTTCCTTGGGCTGAATTCGCCCATAATAATCACATACATGATTCCACTGGATCCTCCCCCCTTCTTTACGGTCTCTGGCTTCCACCCCATCCTACCTGATTTCGATCCTCTTTTGGCACCTACTATTCCGGCCACACACTCTCTGGTCCATGACTTTGCTCATATTTGGGCTTCAACCAAAGAAAATCTGTTAGAAGCTTCACAACAATACAAACTGGCTGCAGACCACCATTGTAGATTGATTCCCATTCTTCATCTGGGTGATAAAGTGTAGCTCTCCACACGGAATCTTAGACTCCGGGTGCCATCTATGAAACTGGCTCCTTGATTTATTGGACCATATCCGGTGATACAGATCATCAACCCGGTAACCTATAGGCTATGCCTTCCCCCCTCTCTGAAGATTCACAATACCTTACATGTGTCTTTGCTGAAACCACTGATCCTCAATAGATTTACCCGCAAGTCTTCCCCTCCACAGCCTCTGCATCTGGCAACGAGTATGAGATCAGTCACATTTTGTATACCCGTAACTTGCCTGGGCGCTACTAGTACTTGATCCATTGGAAGGGTTATGGACCCGAAGAATGGTCATGGGTGTATAAGAAAGATCTTCATGCTCCTCGTCTTCTGACTGTTTTCATCAAGAGACAATCCTTGAAGGACGCATCTTTCAGTGGAGGGGGAGTACTGTCAGGCGCATGCCCCTGAATGTTGACGCCAGCCAGCACTTCCTGACGGCACTCAGTCTGTATTTAAACCTGACTCTGGCACCACTAGGGTGCCAGAGTATCTAGGTCTCTAGATGCCAGCACTAGTTTGTTTCCTGAGCTTTCTTGATTATTGGATTCTGACCCCAGTTCTGCCTGACCACTCTTTTCGGATCTACCTCTGGACCCATTCTGATTCCTTGGTTTTGACCTTTAGCCTCCTGATGCTTCTTTTGCCTACTCATTCGGTAACTGAAGTGCCTGAGGCATGAAGGTATTTTTACTATTTTTTCCATGGATTAAGGCCTGATTAATGGTGTGCCTTCGAGGTTTTATGGATTTTTAACTTCGTTTGGGTAAAACAACCTATTTCTTTCATTTTTCCCTGTCAAAGTCACATTTTAAAGTACTAGAAATAGTAAATAGTCTATCTGAGTCAAATGTAGTTAATGCTTTATATGTCTTTTTGTCCTAGGTATGCCCAACAAGCGGATGCAGATATGGGTAATCGGGCATTCTTATGTTTTTTGGGTGAACAAACATAAGATGGTCACCAGTTGGTCCTGCTTACCCATCCGGTAGACATAAAGTGGGTAGGTAGGAGAGGCATGAAATGTCAGCCATCGTGCCCATGTTAACTCAGGAAATAACTGCCTATGGTACCCCAAACACATTAAGGATTCACTTAGGGGGCAATGACGTGGAGTCATGTACAGCACTGGCCCTCATCATCCAGATAAAAGAAGACCGGGAAGATATTGCAGCCCAGTGGCCAGCAATACTAACGTGTTGATCTGACATAATATCAGGTCTTTCGTGGAGATCAGACATCCGCCCCATTGTCATGGTGCACATAATTAAGAAGACCAACAAAGCCATAGACAGGTTCTGATAAACCTAAGGGGAACAGTCATAGAGCATCCCCTTCTGTCCACAAAAGCAGCCCACCTTTTTAGAGCAGACGGAGTACACGTGACACAGGAAGGGACTTGGTTATTTATAGAGCAAATATTCTGTAAGCTTAGTGCAGTAGTTAGGAGTTTAGGTGGCAGGCCGTGATCTTCCTAGGTTCACAACTTTTTGCTATTTGGTACGAGAGCAGTGCAGTTAGAAGGCAGAGAGCATATGTTGCTAGTTATCAGCATTAGCGAATCACTGCACCTTTCAAAGTCACTAGACTCTTGGACCTCTGGTGAGGAGGACCCCTTGGCCTGCTGAATAGTCGCACGCCTCTGTCGAGTCACTACTTGAACCATTTAGCACTAGCCAATAGGTTTAGCCTGGGTTGGTAGTACAATGGTCTAACCTTTGCACCTTTATTGGCTTTGCAATTGTAGCTGACTGCCCTGCTCTTGCCGCCACCGATATTTCAAGGTTTAAGGTTTAATAAACTGTGTTCTTTTCCAAATTGAATTGCTTGTCATCTTTTTATTCTAATATAATATAAGTTATGTAGAAACCTAAGTTTGTGAGCGGCACGCAGCAATCTCCTTACTGAGGAGATCTCATGAGACTATAAGTCATAGTCCCACTCTCACGAGACCTCCTCAGTCAGGAGCTTACTGCGCACCGCAGAAGCATTACAGGGAGTGACGGAAGAACGCCTGCAGCCTGCAGACAGAGAAGAAAGGACGGATCAGGAATAGGAGGTAAACGTTCATGTGTGAGGGGCCTCACAGCCTTATGTTATGCTCTATTATATATATTGGGGAGGGGGCTCACAGTACCCTTAGCCCGGGGGCCTCCATTGCCTTAATCTGGCCCTGGTCCCCAGTAATATACACTATATGGACAAAAGTATTTGGCCACACCTGTTAATTATTGGATTGAGGTGTTTCAATCAGACCCGTTGCTAGAGGTGTATAAAATCAAGCACCTAGTTATGCAATCTCCTTTTGGAAAACATTTGCAATAAGACAGTTCATGAAATTTTATCCCTGCTGGATATTCCACGGTCAACTGTAAGTGATATTATTAGAAAGTGGAAGCGTTTAGAAACAACAGCAACTCAGCCACGTAGTGGAAGAACATGTAAAATTACAGAGTGGGGTCAACAACTGCATAGGAGCATGATGCGTAAAAGTCACCAACTCTCTGCTGATTCCATAGCTGAAGAGTTCCGAACTTCCACTGGCATTAATATAAGCACAAAAACTGTGGAGTGGGAGCTTAATGGAATGGGTTTCCTTGGGCAAGCAGCTGCATGCTAGCCTCACATCACCAAGACCAATATCAAGCGTCTGATGGAGAGGTGTAAAGCACACTGACACTGGACGGTGGAGCAGTGGAAACGTGTTCTGTGGAGTGTCGAATCATGCATCTCTGTTTGGCAATCAGATGGGCGAGTCTGGGTTTGGCAGATGCCGGGAGAACGTTACCTGCCTGACTGCATTATGCCAACTGAGAAGCTTGGTGGAGGAGGGATAATAGTATGAGGCTGTTTTTCAGGGTTTAGGCTAGGCCCCTTATCTCCAGTGAAGAGCAATCTTAATGCTTCAGCATACCATGCAATTTTGGATAATGCTATGCTTACAACTTTGTGGAAAAGTTTTGGGAAGGCCCTTTTCTATTCCAACATGACTGTGCCCCAGTGCACAAAGCAAGGACATGGTTTGATGAGTTCGGTTTGGAAGAACTTGACTGGCTCGCACAGAGCGTTGATCACAACCCCATTAAACACCTTTGGGATGAACTGGAACAGAGATTACGAGCCAGGCCTTCTCATCCAACATCAGCGCCTGACCTCATAAATGCTCTACAGAATGAATGGGCACAAATTCCCACATAAACACTCCAACATCTTGTGGAAAGCCTTTGAAGAAGAGTGGAAGCTGTTATCACTGCAAAAGGGGGACCTACTCCATATTAAAGTATATGTATTTGAATACAATGTCATTACAGTCCCTGTTGATGTAATGGTCAAGCTTCCGAATACTTTTGTCCATATTGTGTATGGCATTGCTGTGAATTTATATGGACATTGCAAGATGATTCAAGTTACCTGGCTCATAAATCTTCAGCAATCTGATATCTGGGTTACTAATATTAAAGAGAAGCTCCCACTTTCTACTAATGGACAAAACATTTAGGGCTTGATGTAGATTTGGAAGTATTTTCCAAAGTAAAAAATAAAAAGACACGTTTCACTTAATATGCAGCTTAGGCATGCTTGCCGCTACCAGCCTAGACTCTGAGCACTAGTGTGGCTAGCACTTTTGCCAGTGAAAGAGCCTATCACTTCTATTTAATACAGAGTAGCTTTGCTCTGATTGGTCAGAGCAAGGAAAAACCAATCTGTATTAGTGTAATGCTTTCCTGTAATTACATGAATGAAATACATGAATAAAGTACACAACTATTCAATACAAAGCGGATTTCCTAAGCTTGGTTGCACTTTTTTTATTATTATTTTCTTTTTCTTTTTAACATACATACTAACAAGGTCCATGTTGATGATCATCATGCAGCTCAAGTGCTGATCGCAACAATTTTGCTGCTGCCTTCACCTCTGCATGCTAAATTACATGACATGCCCTTACTGTACTTAACTTATGCATGCCCTCCCTTTCTCTTCTGTTCCTGCTCTCTAAGGATACAGGGTAGTAAGTGAAAAATGCAACTCACCCTATACTTAAGCGTTTTACGTGTGTACATACACAATACGTAAATACATATGTAATGCAAAAATAATGCACTACCGTCCAACTATACATCAGGCACAGTGTTCGATTCTGCAACGCTACTGACTATTTTGTGTCAGAGAATTCTGCAGATTGATCTATGAAACAATTTTGGCTGGAAAAAGGGTCATCACTTCAGGCTCATGTGCAGTAGTCTAACAAATGCCAAATACTAAAATATATGCTCAAATAATTATGTTAGCTCATTCAACAATAGCACATTATGGCCAGTGCAACAGAAGAGTGTCTGCTTATTAATGTCAAGTCTCAATCAATCCAGGCAGACATTCTTAGGAGAACAGTATCTGCTATCTACTTTAACTTGTGCCCATGAAGCTGTATGTAACCTACTCCACCTCCCCTCCTTCCAATCAATAACCACAGCACCCCTTTAGAGGGTGGATTAGAAACACTACATGGAATCTGTCTTTGTAACAAAGTGCTGTTAGCAGGAGCCTAATTGAGCACTGACATAATGCAGACTCTTGGAAGTCCTTTGTAGCAGCACGGTTCTATAGTGTTCCACACGCTGCTGCTTCCTCACCAAGCCTTTTGTGCATTAAGCACATTGTCAACAAGTGAGACTAATGCTGCACACCACTTTTTTATGGGCGCTACAGACAAAGTGTCGCCAGGATAACCCTGCGTGGAAAATTCTGAGGTGGAAGGGAACCCGTATTAATTAGCTTGGAAGACGCCAACCTCTTCACAAGTGTAACATGAGCCGTTTTATTGGGGAAAAGTGAAACAAGCGTTACATTGCTTTCGGGTAGCCCAGTAAAACAGAAGGTGATCCATACATGTGTATGTTATGCTGGTTTGAAACTTTTTTTCCTAATGGTTTTCTAGGCTGAAGTCCAGAATTGTACAGTACAAAATTCCCATTGTGAAGAATTAACGGTTACTGAAGCTGTAGAGTTTCAAAAGGTCTCGACTGTATTTCTAAAATACGTAGACAGATATTTTCTTCATTCCCTCCATCTCTAACATTTTACACGCAGATCAGTGAATAAAATGTAAGACATAGGAAGCAGAATTTTAGGCGACAAATATTTGCTGAATTCAGGTTTGAAGACAAATGGTTTGAAATTAAAATATTGCAAAATAAAGAAAATAGCACAAAAACATGTATGTCCTGATTCATTAAGGAACGCAAAGTGAACGCAATTTGCATTTTTTTTAAAGTGGACAGAAGTTGCAAGTACTCCCATATTAAACAAGAAGGTGATCTCAAGAAATGTTTCTAGTTGAATACAGGTGTAAGTGCCTATAGGTCACTTGCTGTATGCAGACAGACACAACACACTGCAGGATAGACATAATGCATATGTATATATGAAGTCCCACAAGAATGCACAGAAAAAAAATAAAATGATTAAATACATTAACACCTCTTAATAATATGGGACCTGATTCATTAAGGATCTTAACTTAAGAAATTTCTTATTTAAGTCTCCTGGACAAAACAATGTTACAATGGAAGGGGTGCAAATTAGTATTCTGTTTTGCACATAAGTTAAATACTGACTGTTTTTTCATGTAGAACTCAAATATCAACTTTAAATTTCAGTGTACAAATAAGCTATCAAGTATTTGTGTGCTACATGAAAAAACAGTCAGTATTTAACTTATGTGCAAAACAGAATACTAATTTGCACCCCTTGCATTGTAACATGGTTTTGTCCAGGAGACTTAAATAAGAAGTTTCTTAAGTTAAGATCCTTAATGAATCAGGCCCATAATCATTAATAAATAAACATTAAACTATTTTTTTTACATGAAATACATAAATCAGGATGTTATGAATGTCTACTGTACATAAAATGCATTTTTACAGTTGCTCTTGATTGCAAACACATGTTCTGGCATACATACGTGCCCAACATCGATATCACTTGGCATTTACACCAGCTGGTACAAGTGACATGGCTGAAAACCACGTACCTGTGAGATGCCCAGAGCTTGAATCGTACGAATGTGTGTGTGCTCAACCCTTACTGTACATTGACTATGTGCATAAGTCCCTTCCATTCTGCCTCTGAAATTGTAGACTGTCGAAAGTGTCCTTTGCATTCGAACATGAATTGCGAACACTTGTCCTATAGTCCATTTCTGAGCATGCACACAGCAATTTTACACAAATACAGCATGTATCGGCATTTACGTTCTTTAATGAATCAGGCTCTTAAAGCACACCCAGTGCCTTCTCACGGTGCCATTTTGTGTGCTGAACCAATATTCACAAGATGACCAATAAACAAGTAACATCACTGAGGTATGAGACAGTATGAGCCTCATGTCTCAGAGCTACAAATAATGCTTTTCATGCACAATGACAATCTTAGCACATAAGAAACGATGTGACAAACAGATGTTAAATCAACAAAACAAACGTGTTCTTTATCGATAAATGCCTGAAAATAATATATCACAATGTGTCCTTAATGTCCAAGGCAAACTAGTGTTATCTTACTAGCGGTTAGGAGTTTGTATTATGTCAGCATCTTCACATGTCCTGAGTCAATGCAAGTAATAGAGAATTAACTCTAGATTTATTACCAAGTCATTATCGTAAACAAGTCAATAGAGTGGGAGGAGATTCCTCCTTCTATCACATCAAAGGCCTAGTCTCCATTAAACACTTGCGTTCTGTCCTGTCTCATTTGACTTCAGTAGAAGGTGCTGCATTTGTCAACCCTAGGTGTCCTTGGATGTACAAGCCTATCTGTGGAAACAAATACAGGAAGAGAAAAGACTCTTAGCAGGACACAGAGACATAACTGTAACAGCAAACTGTAAATAAGAAAAGTCTTCATCACAATATATTACAAAGTATAGTGTCTGGCAGAGGTCATCTCCCCAATGGAAGTGGTGCAAGTAGATTAGGCACCATCCTCTTACTCCTTGCACAATATAACTTCGCTTTGAGTATGTAAAACTCTGAAGCCTTCCACTTCAATATTCTAATGGAGATCCTTAAATTACTTAAACAATAAAAAAATTATTGGCAACAATCTTCCCTCAGATATTTAGGTAGCAATACACCCTGCTTACCATCCACTATATGTGAGAACAAATTCTACCCATTATTAGAAAAAGCTAAATGTTCTTCTGATTGGGCAGATTTGAGACTATCAAAATGATAGTTGTACCAGTATTTTTATACCCATTTGGAACGACCGCTAATTGATTCTGCCATGACACTCCCACATCATCATCTTTTCTGTAGAAGACGAAAAAACCTAGTCTTAGGTTAAGAAAATTCACAGTAATGTTAATTGCACATTAAGAAAGTTACCACAAAGCATCTATACTACCTCAGATTAAACATTGGACAGAGACAGAAACAGACAAAATATGGGTCTGGATGGAAAGAGACACATTAGAAGGAGGGACACAAGTCCCCAAGCCGCGGAAATTCCAAGTCAGCTCCCAACGGATTCATACATGTGTGGATATTGTACTGTATGGTTTCATATCCTACAGTATGATGAAAACACCTCCATACTTGTTCCATAACCGAAGTCGAAAGATTGTCAATAAAACTTTCCCAGGTGTCCAAAAATTTCCATGCACGATTTTTTTCAGGAAAGAAGTCTCAACGCAATCCATGAGAGATTTATTAAAAAGTTTTTCCCAAAATAATGAAAGTTGTAGAGGTATTCTGGATTGACATCTGGAGCACATTTTTCCTTGCTGCTGCAGAAACTGCCAGCAAAGAGTTTTTGGCTTCCTTTTAATGTTTTAGTGCCCCAAGGTAAAATTCCAAATATAACCAACATCGGGGTCAAACGAAGGTAATTAACTAAGTGATCATTTGTAAATCCCAGGTCCAAAAATGCTTGATCGTTGGTCAGTCCCATAAGCAATGAGTAAGATCTGCTATAGGAGAGCCACATTTCAAACATGAGTGGTCATACGTCAATCCTATTTTATAGCAGCAATTGGGGAACAGATAAGCCCTATGATAAGTGTTTACAAACATTTCCACATAAGTTGTTGCAGGGACAAATCTCATGGAGTACGCCAATAATCGAAAAGTATTCCCTCCATTGTGTTGGGCTTAAAAAAGGTTAAATGGTCTGATCACTTCATGCTTCCTTTGCTCCTGCACAAACGTCTCAGGCTTCTTAGTTGTTTTATCTAGCAATTGCCCAACCATCTTGACACCTGTGTTACTCCAAAGGGTGAAGGGGTAGGTAGCCAAACTATTTTGAAAATGTGAGTCTCCTAAAAGAGGATGATACATAGATATGTAAGCATTTAGTTTATATTCTTGTCTATAATTTATATGCTACCCGTTCCTTGTGGGTATCAGAAGGGGATTATCCAGAGTTTGCATAGGTATCTCCAGGTTATGCAAATTTGAAAAAATGCAATTAAGCTCATTGGGCAAGCAATTTAGTTCCAAAGAGGTGATAGCATAGCTATTAGCCCCTTGGATCCAACCTCTGAGGTATCTCAAAAGCGCTGCTTGGCTATACAATGCAACATTGCGCATATTAATGCCACAGTTTGATTAAGTTTGTTAGAGTTTGATAAGGCCTTCATATATTTTTCCCCAATTTAAGTTATGAAATATCGAATCTATGTCTGAAACTTAAAATAGTATTTTAAAATATTTTTTCATTTTTAAATGCTATTTATATATAAAAAAAATTTCACTTCAAAGTTCGAAATCCACAGTTTGCAGCTTAAATATATCAAATCAAGCACAATCTGGCTCCAACCAGTGGCGGACCCAGGGGGGGGGGGGGGGCAATCGGGGCATTCGCCCCCCCTAGCATCAGAAATTCTACCTTTAAAATAGGTCCCAGCCGCTGATCAAAACGGGAGGGGGCGGGACCAATCGCAAGCGGAAGGCGGGGCTAAACGCGGGCCAGCCAATCAGAGTGGTCCAAGCCACCAATCAAAATGGAAAGAGGAGGGGCCAATCACAAGCGGAAGGCGGGGCTAAACGTGGGCCAGCCAATCAGAGTAAAATCACCCCCCCCCCCCTAAACATAAAGTCTAGGTCCGCCCCTGGCTCCAACATGGTCAAACATAGTCAAGTCTGTTTGACTTGTTGAATTCAGCTCAATTTTTTCATTGAATTTCGAGAAATTCCAGCTAGTTTTAGAAGTTTTGAACCAATTCGACAAACCGGTTAAAAAATCAGTTTGCAGTAGGTTTGAGCTAACCGTATCTAAACTAACCTATCTAACCCCTAAATGCCTCCCGAAATAAATCCCATTATCTCTCGGCAAACTATCACAAACAAAATGCTTGGGGCCTATGGCTTAAACTATAGAATATGTTTTGAGTGCTAATGTACTCTGGTGATTTGTGCACATGTAGCAAGACTTATTTTCCCCTCCCCTTCTTTCTCTTTTATCTGCTATGAAACTATTGAGCTAATATCAATTTTATGTCTTCCACACAGGTAAAAAAAAACAACACTTTAATTACACAACAGTTAAAGCAGTCAGTGGCTGTAAAGGTGCAAAAGATTAATGAGAAGGCACTGAACGCTTACATGCCTACAATTCTCTGCACAGTCCCTTACACAAACTAACGTGATTAACACACACAGTGATCTCAAATATCTCAGTAAAAATAGAGTGAGGATTATAACGTTTTTAGAAAACGGACAGATGTGTCAGTAACAGTGGCGGAACTACCATTGCTGCGGCAGGTGCGGGCCATGGATATAATGGGGCCCACTGCATGGTAGATGCAAAGGATCAAAACTAGCAAGCTGTGGGTCCTGGTTCCCTCCTCCACGCTTCCCTGCACCAGGGCCCAGAGCTCGCTAGTTCCGCCTCTGGTCAGTGATGTCTATATAACAGATTAAAATGGGCCTGGACATATTTTGGGCCCAGACGAAATTGGCCTAATATAGCCATTAGACACTGATGTCATTTGTGTTGTGCTGCCTGCTAATATGAGACTGAATACAAATATACAAGAGAAGAGAGCACATACCACCGGATCACTATATAGGGGCAAACTACAATGGCCCTGAAATCCAACACACTCACATTTCAGATGAGCTGATAATGATTGAAATGATTGAAAAAGACTTGGGGCTAGATTTACTAAGAATCAAGTTTGGTGGCGGTTTCAAACCGCCACCCATCGCCGGCGGTTTAGTGGTCCAAACAGCCACATTTACTATAGGCTTCAATTTAAAATAGAGATGGGCGGGTCCGGTTCTCCGAGAACCGAACCCACCCGAACTTTGGGTATCCGAGTACCGAGCTGAGCAGCTCGGTACTCTCCCGCCCATTCCGAATCCAAATCGAGGCCGAACGTCATTGTGACGTCGTCGGATCTCGGGGCTCGGTTCTCGCGATACTTCAACTTTATAAATACACGCCTCCACAGCAATACATCGCCATTTGACAGAGGGAGAGAGCAGGGTGTAGTCATAGGCTAATTAGAGCAGGGACAGAGAATACAATATTGTTCTTGCAATTGCTCTAACCAAAATCGCTAGTGCAGAGAGGAGGATAGAGGTTTATTATTTTTTCTTCATATTTGGCACTCCCCAGTGCTTTTGGGGTGTCCCCCATAATTGTGCATAAATATTTCTGGCTGTCAAAAGTCATATCTGTCAGCAGTATCTACTAAATAATTTTTAGCACTTCTCAGTGCTTTTGGGGTGTCCTCCCTAATTGTGCATTAATATTTCTGGCTGTCAAAAGTCATATCTGTCAGCAGTATCTACTAAATAATTTTTAGCACTTCTCGGTGCTTTTGGGGTGTCCTCCCTAATTGTGCATTAATATTTCTGGCTGTCAAAAGTCATATCTGTCAGCAGTATCTACTAAATAATTTTTAGCACTCCTCAGTGCTTTTGGGGTGTCCTCCCTAATTGTGCATTAATATTTCTGGCTGTCAAAAGTCATATCTGTCAGCAGTATCTACTAAATAATTTTAAGCACTCCTCAGTGCTTTTGGGGTGTCCTCCCTAATTGTGCATTAATATTTCTGGCTGTCAAAAGTCATATCTGTCAGCAGTATCTACTAAATAATTTTTAGCACTCCTCAGTGCTTTTGGGGTGTCCTCCCTAATTGTGCATTAATATTTCTGGCTGTCAAAAGTCATAACTGTCAGCAGTATCTACTAAATAATTTTTAGCACTCCTCAGTGCTTTTGGGGTGTCCTCCCTAATTGTGCATTAATATTTCTGGCTGTCAAAAGTCATATCTGTCAGCAGTATCTACTAAATAATTTTTAGCACTCCTCAGTGCTTTTGGGGTGTCCTCCCTAATTGTGCATTAATATTTCTGGCTGTCAAAAGTCATAACTGTCAGCAGTATCTACTAAATAATTTTTAGCACCCCCCAATGGTTTGCGCTCAGAATGGATTCAAAGCAGTCCACATATGATCTGAATGAGCAACCAGGTTCTGTCACCAGTCCTGATGTTAGTGTTCCCAGTACGTCATCTGGCCAAGGCGATGTCAAACAACAGAGTGTTTTCAAATTAGTGCAAAAAACAAAAACCAAAAAAAAATTTACTGTATTGAAGCGAAAAAGAAGTGTAACTGAGCAAAAGTTAAGTGACGATAAAAAAAAAATTGCAAGCATGCCATTCTACACACGCAGTGGCAAAGAGAGAATGAGGCCTTCACCTTTGGCTATTAGTGGCAGATCCCAAAAAGTTACCCAGCCTACAATTGGTGCACAACTACTGTTACGCGTCAAAGCCGAGCTGCAAGATAACAGTGAGGCATTACAGGAGAATATTTGCTCTGATTCACAAATGACAACAATCCCTGTGGAGAGTCCATCCAACAGTGGGATGTCTAATCGTGAGCATTCTGCTGATGTGTGCCTTAATAGCCCGAGTGTAGCCGGTGATACCCAAATTGAGGATGCCACTTTGGAATTAGAAGAGGATGAGGGGGAGATTTGTGTAGGGGACGAGGGCGCTAATGATGATGTTGATGATTATGATGCAGACAGATACCAAATTGCCTTTCTCAATTTCTATTTATATTCTAGATTATATAACGGCTGAATAGTTTTCTATTTTACTCCTAGTGGAGAGAGGATCTGATGCAGACAGATACCAAACTGCCTTTGTCCATTTCAATTTATATTGTACAGTATATAACGGCTGAATTTATTAGTATTTTATACAAGTGGAGGGGGGCCTAGAGAGACAAAAACCAAACTGGCTTTCTCCATGTCAATTAATATTGTACAGTCTATAACGGCTGGATTTTTTTGTATTTTATACAAGTGGAGGGGGGCCTAGAGAGACAGAAACCAAACTGTCTTTCTCCATGTCAATTAATATTGTACAGTCTATAATGGCTGAATTTTTTAGTATTTTATACAAGTGGAGGGGGGCCTAGAGAGACAGAAACCAAACTGGCTTTCTCCATGTAATTAATATTGTACAGTCTATAATGGCTGAATTTTTTGGTATTTTATACAAGTGGAGGGGGGCCTTCAGAGACAGAAACCAAACTGGCTTTTTCCATTTCTTTACATATTTAACTATAAGTGTAGGGTGTAATATACATTCAAAGACGATGGCTGCATTGCCAATATGCATAGATGGAGAGGAAGACAATCTGTTTTGTGTGTAGAATAGGCCTACCAACGAAGAATTAAACTGTTTTTTTGGATGATTTATTACCTCAACAATTAGATTACTTGTCTCTAAAACAGTTGGAGCACTAAATTGGGTTAATTTAGGCCCAAAAACATGGATTTTCCAAAAAAATAGCAAAACAAAACCAAACAAAACCAAAACCAAAACCAAAACACGCAATGGCAGTTTTGCAAAACCAAAACCATAACCAAAACACGACGGTAATCCAGATCCAAAACCGAATCCAAAACCGAATCCAAAACCAAAACACGGGGGTCAGTGACCATCTCTAATTTAAAATGACTGGTGATGTATGGCGGATTGAAAAAGCTAATCCGCCGGCGGTTTTGTCCAAACCACCATCAAAACCGCCATCCAAAAGACAGGACAGGACAGTTTTAATACCTGCTTCAGAATTGCTTTATAGCTCAAACATGCAGTTTGAACTATTTTGCCATTCTGAACATAAGAGAAAGCACCATTGACATTTAAATTATGTTGGCAATCATTATTTATTGATTAAGGGGCAAAATGAATTAAATATTAACTTATGGGAAAAAAAATTATATTAAGGGGATAAAATTATTTAATTATTATATTATTCGGACAATATTTAATGACAAATTGTGCAACATAAATAATTATATCCACCATTAACAATCAGTTAATAATATTATATATTCACATTTACCACTTAATATAATGCTATAATAGTGTCCCTTGTCGAAGTCAGCAAATTGGATAAAGTCATTTCAATTAAAGTCTAGCAAACTTGGTTGTCTTTGTCTGAAAAGATGCGTACGGTACGCTATGTCGTACAAGGGCACGCTACGGCGTGAAAGGGCGTACGCATCCACTACACGTGGCAGCAACAGTAATTGGTCTTTTACCATACATTTGCACAAACACGCATACTTATAAAATAGTACACATTATTGGTAGTTGCAACACATAGTCAGTTATGTCGAAATATAGTAGTATTTATATGTTATATCAGAGTTACATGCATATTAATGAAATACACAGAACGGGTTAAAGGAATAACATCATGAGTGGTATCATAATGAACCTTGTTACATATCCTACTGTTTGGTGCGCTCTGCGAGGGAATCGCAGAGTGCATACGCAAGTTATGAATGATAGGGAATTATGAACTACTTAAGAGTAAGGAATTCTGGCGGGAAGAGCAGAGCATACCCCCTGCAGAGATGACCCCCTCCTTTGGATTCCTTAGGATGAACCAGCCAATGATTGACGACCCCTTGGACATTCCTGAGACCCGGACCAATAGATGCAAGCCATACCATCTTCATTGTATTACTGTACTTGATTGTGTATATAAGCAGCAGCTTGTGATCCAGAGTGCAGACTTCTTGTCCCCAGACTTCAGGATTGAATGACTGCACTGGATCCAGAGCGCCTGCGTTAAGTAACGGCTGTATTTACTATTACATCGCTTGAGCATATTTTTTCAACTTATTGCGAATAAATATTTGTGCGTTGGAAACACAAATCGAGGTTCGACAATCGTTATTGGTTAGCGACAATACGCACAGTTGAAATTATTAGGTGGAAAGAACAGAGCATTGCGGTGTGTCTGTATTTCACATTTGGCCGGAAGGAACAGAGCATTGCGGTGTGTCTGTGTTCCGGGTAGAAGGTATATTGTTCAACATGGGTGCTAAGCATACGCTAGAGATGGTCAGTGTACTGCCTAAGGAAGGCCCTATTGGTTCAGCGAGGTTTCTCATGTGTAAGAAGTATGGTGCATATGCAACTGTGTATTGTGACACGTGGGTCGGGATGACCAAAGCTTGTGATAGGCCTTTCCCAACAATAGGGAGTTTTAATGCAGAGGTACTGAATACTGTAAAAGATAGAATATGGTTGATCAAGTCAACGAAAAAGAGAAATAGACATAATGATTGTTTAAAATTGTGGCAAATGGAAGGTAACACGTGGCAGAGCAGCGAATGCAAACCGGAAATAGGCGTGGCGAAAAGCGCGCGCAAGGCGGATGTAACCATTGAGAAGCGTGGCGAACTCAGCGCAAGCGCGCCCCCGCCACCTTATGTGGCGGGAGGGGTAAGTACAGCCGTTGTTAAAACTGAAAATAGAAAAATTACTAAGTTGTACCCTGTTTTAAATCAGTTTCAATCAAGTGTATCTGAAAACGAAGATGAACCCACTGTGATTTCAGCCATTGCCCATGCTGTTAATGTACTAGAGGCTCAGCGCAAGTATGAGAAAATGGCTGAGATAGGTGAGAGTAGCGTGATCACTAGGAGTGAAAGTGTTCTAAATCTAGGGCCTGTAAATCCTGTAGCGTCCCCTGAAGTTAGTGTACCAGAGGGTGTGTTCCCGGTCCGCACAATATCAGTTCCCAATGGGAAACCAGATAAGGATGGTATAGTTCCTTTAAGAAATGTTACAATGCATTGTCCCTGGACTAGATCAGAATTACGTTCCATTATGACTGAATTCCCAGATCCTAGAAAAGAGTTAGCTAAATGTCAGAAATTTGTTAAAGACTTAGGGAATGCTCATGAACCAACCAGTAAGGATTGGCGGGTAGTGTTGAGGGCGTGTCTTCCTCCCAATACTAACATACAAAAATTTATTGGAGATTGTTTGTTGGAGGAAGATGACACCCTGACTGATGAGATTAACCAACGGAATATAGAACAAATTGTCAAACACTTAGCCATCTGTTTTCCAGTAGTAGTAAATTGGAGTAAGATTTTCACCATTAAACAAAAGGATAGTGAAACTGCCTCAGATTACTTTGCTAGAGCTATAACAGCGATTGCACGATTTACTGGGATATCCAACATAAGTGAGGACCCACATCACAGAGAGGTAGCTGTAGGGGTACTGATGGATGGCCTTAGGGAAAATTTAAAGACGAGAGTACAAACCACATTACCTAATTGGAGAGGCGTCACGGTAGACTTCCTTAGGGAGTCTGCTGTGGAGCATGACAAGAACCTTTTTAGAAAAAGGGAAGAGAAAAGTGATAGGTTAATGACGGTAAGTATACAGGCTCTAGAAGGGGTGCATACACGACCACCAGCATACAACCCATATAACAGGAAACCTAAAGTGATCAGGTGTTTCAACTGTAACGAGGAAGGACATTACAAGAGAGATTGTAATAAAGAAAGACCCAATACACATAGGGGTGGGTCACATAGATATCCTCCAAGAAAGGATTCACATAGACTAGAAGACTCACATCTACCCGCGCATATTACGGCAGCAAATGCTGCGCGGGAAATCAATAGTCAGCGCTAGGGGTCAGGTCATACCTGTAGTCTACAGCCAGTGAGGTTAACTGAGAGTCAGAGTGAAGAACCAACAATGATAGTTGACATAGCTGGCAGGAAACAAACTTTTCTTGTAGATACAGGGGCGGCCCGATCTGTGATAACCTCTCCTTTCAATCTACAGGTGACCAGCAAAACTATTCCAGCTATGGGGGTGACGGGAAAAGTGTTACATTATCCTCTAACTAAACCCGCCGAAGTTACTATCGGGCCTCTGCATACTAAGCATTCGTTTCTCTTGGCTGCAGCGGCTCCTACTAACTTGCTAGGGAGAGACTTGTTAAGTAAAATGGGATGTGTCATATACTGTACTTCAGATGGTGTGTTCCTAGATATACCCGAGAAGGTTGCACATGAGGTACAGGACATATTGGACACCCCTCCAAGGTTAATGTTACACTCTCCTGTTATAGAACAAAGTCCATCTCAAGTAAAGGGGATGTTGCTGGAAATACCAGGTTCCCTATGGACCAGAGATGGACAGGACACTGGACTGATGGCAAACGTAGCCCCTGTCATGGTCAATCTAAAAAGTGGTAGGATAGCCCCAAAAATCCCACAGTATCCATTAAAACCGGAGGTGGAACTAGGGGTATATCCTGTTATTGAGAGGCTGTTACAACAAGGGATTTTAATTCGTACAGCCAGTACAGCAAATAGTCCCATTTTCCCTGTGAAGAAGAGTGGGGGGAGGGGCTATAGATTAGTCCAGGACTTAAGGGGAATTAACAAAGTTGTTGAGAGCCAATTCCCCGTAGTGCCGAATCCAGCTGTCATCCTCATGCAGATTCCACCGTCTGCCAGTCATTTTACTGTCATTGATCTATGTTCTGCTTTCTTTTCAGTCCCTCTTCACCCTGACTGCCAATACCTTTTTGCATTCTCCTACAGGGGAGTGCAATACACATGGACCAGACTACCCCAGGGGTTCTTTGACAGCCCCAGTATTTTCTCCCAAGCCTTACATGACTGTTTGCAATCCTTTCAACCCCACAATGGGTCTGTTCTAATTCAATATGTGGACGATTTGTTGTTGTGCTCTGATTCTTTTATGTCATGTTTACATGATACTAAATTGTTGTTGCTTCATCTTTCACAAACAGGGCACAAGGTGGCAAAGGATAAATTACAGCCATGTCAGACTAAGGTCAAATACTTAGGACACTGCCTCACTAAGGGGCTAAGACACCTGACAACCGACAGAATTGAGGCCATACAACACATGACCCTGCCGCAGAGCCAGAAGCAGATTCGTACTTTCTTGGGGATGTGTGGATACTGTAGGTCCTGGATCCCAGGTTTTTCTATTCTGGCATTACCATTGCAGGAGCTAGTCTCTTCCTCAAAACCAGAACGTGTCATACACACAGAAGAGTCGGAGCAAGCGTTCTTTAATCTTAAAGATAGTCTGACAAGAGCACCTGCATTGGGAATACCTGATTATGAAAAGCCTTTTGAGCTATTTTGTACAGAAGCTGATGGCTGTGCAGCAGGTGTCCTCACACAGAAACATGGTGACGCTAGCAGACCGGTAGCATACTACAGTGCACAATTAGACAATGTGGCAAGGTCACTCCCAACATGTCTCAGAAGTGTAGCAGCAACGGCCCTTCTAGTAAGTAAGAGCGAGGATGTAGTATTAGGACATAATTCAACCATCTATACACCCCATGCTGTATCAGCTCTGTTAAATTCAGCCCAAACCAGACATGTTTCTTCAGCTAGATTCACAAAGTGGGAACTAGCCCTGATGGCACCCTCAAACATCACCATCAAACGATGTAGCACCCTAAATCCAGCTACATACCTTCCGTATGTGTCTCAAGAGACACAAAGGGTGGGAGGTGAGGAGACCCTGGTTGATGATGAGTTAGGCAAGAATACTGACACGCATGACTGTATGGAACACCTGAATCAGACCTTTACTGCAAGGCCCGACATATGTGACACCCCCTTAGAAAATGTAGATTTTACGTTTTATACAGACGGAAGTTGCCATAGACAGACAGAGACAGGAGAGCTATGTACTGGTTACGCTGTTGTAGACGATCAGGATGTGGTAGAAGCTGAACCCCTTGGTCCACCTCACTCAGCCCAGGTGGCGGAACTAGTAGCACTAAGGAGAGCGTGTGAATTGGCAGAGGGTAAATCAGCCAACATATATACTGACTCTAGGTACGCCTTCGGGGTAGTGCATGATTTTGGGGCCCTTTGGCGTCTTAGAAACTTTACGACAGCAGCAGGTACACCAGTGGCACACTCACAACACATAAAAGGACTTCTGACAGCGATACAGTTACCCAGAACAGTAGCCGTCATAAAGTGCAAAGCCCATACCTTTGAAGAAGACCCAGTGTCATTGGGCAACAACAGGGCAGACGAAGCTGCTAAATGGGCAGCAGGGCAACCTATGACTGTATCGACCGAGACTATGATGGTTTTTCAGACATTAGACACGCAGAAATTAATTGAAATGCAAGATTTGTGTTCCCTGCAGGAGAAGGCGGTCTGGAAGGCGAAGGGATGTGGTCAAGAGTCCTCAGGACTCTGGAGGGATGGACAAGGTAAGCCTGTAGCTCCCCGAACATACTATCCAAGCCTGGCTGAAGCAGCACACGGCCTGACTCACCTGGGTAAAGAAGGTATGTGCAAACTGGTGAGAGCATACTGGTGTGCTCCCGGATTTTCCTCTCAAGCTGGTAAGAAAGCAATGTCATGTCTTACTTGTTTGAGGAAAAATGTTGGGAAAACTATTCCAACTGAGCCATCCCACATCCCTCCTACAGACGGACCTTTTCAGGTAATACAAATTGACTATATCCAACTACCACCGTGCAGGAATCTGAAGTATGTGTTAGTGTGTATTGATGTGTTTTCCGGTTGGGTAGAAGCATATCCGGCAGCCACTAATACTGCTGTGTTCACTGCAAAGAAAATTGTACAAGACTTTGTGTGTAGGTTCGGTATCCCTAGAATCATTGAAAGTGATAGGGGTACCCATTTTACTGGTGATGTCTTCCAAAATATGTGTAAACTCATGGGAATCAGTAGCAGACTTCACACCCCTTACCGACCACAAGCCAGTGGTAAGGTGGAGAGAGTAAACGGTACTATCAAGAACAAACTAGGTAAGATAATGGCTGAAACTGGGTTGGCATGGCCTGAGGCTTTGCCGTTGGTCCTCCACAGCATTCGAACCACTCCTAGACCTCCTCTTAATCTGTCCCCCTTTGAGATACTGTTCGGACGACAACCTCATTTGATCGTGAGTCCACAAGACGACTTAAAGTGTAATAATGAAGTGACTGTACAATATCTTATAAGAATGAGTAGACAGCTGAAACAACAACAACAAAAACTAAAAATGCTGTCACCTGGTATGCCAGAAACGAACTGTCATGATGTTGAACCTGGAGACTATGTTATGATCCGCAATTTCTTACGTTCAGGTTGTTTAACAGACCGTTGGGAAGGCCCGTACCAAGTGCTGCTGACCAGTACTACATCACTGAAGGTTGCAGAGAGAGACACTTGGGTCCATTCCACCCACTGCAGGAGAGTCCATAATCCGGAGAAAGTGCAAGACAAGACTCAGACCGACGACATAGAGCTGTCACTTGTGAGCCTGTTCCGGGAGACCTAAAGCCTGCAGTTAAGACACCTGAACCAGAGACGTTGCCTCAGAACTATCTTTCCAGCGATGGAGTGGCGGTTTTTGTTTTTCTTTTGTTCCAGGATTTTCCTTGTTTTTACTTTTTCTAGGACATTCTATTTTTGTGAAGGAGAATGGAGGATGGAGGAGAGTTCTGGGAGTGATACGGATGAAATGGAGGCCGAAGAAAAGTTAATAGGATATCCTGAGCAGCCCATTATCAAACTTGGTCCAGGGGTTATGAAAAGGTCTGCTAGCTCAGGAACTCGGAGGCAGTGTGAGGGGCTATTGTCTGATGAGTATTGTATCTGCAAGTTCTGCAACTCCCTAGTTGACGAGAGATGCATCCAACGATGCCAGTCCCCCAGTACTCTGAATATAGGCGGGCATCCATTGGAGGATTATCACTCCCTGGTGGGTAAGGTGCTAAACCAAACTGAGTGTTGGGTGTGCTCTCACGTGCCTCAAGGGCAGCATAACATAGGACTAGTGCCATTCCCGCTAAACATATCCGAAGTACTCGAATTAAGGGGTGGGAGGCCCATAGAAGGGAGGTACAATAACACTAGGTCCCCTAGTCTGACGCTTCGACAATACTCCATAGGCAGATCGTTGCTGTGCCTAAACATATCTCATGCAAAGCGCCTGGAGAATTGGGAGGCTGACCTATCAGATCAGACAATGGCTCGCCACACTCATTTTAGAGAGAGACCCACAAGGTCACTACTAGGCAGGAATGCTGATGGAAGTCACAAGTTAGGGCGTATAACCAAACATAAGAAGGTATCTATTGGAAAAGTCTCTACAGATAAATGTGAAAATATCATTAATGCCGACACGTGTCTAGAGCAGATGGAGACACTAGGCATGGGTAGTTTTATCAAAACTCTGTGTGATATAATTCATGGGCATACTGTTCCTTATGTTCTCCCTGATGATGTGTATTTTGTTTGTGGGAGGAAAGCTTATTCCTGGGTGACTCCGAGTTCCAAGGGCTTGTGTTTCTTAGCTAAACTGGTTCCTGAAATCATGACTATTACTCATGAAGAAATGGTAGATATTCACAAGACTACATCACCACCATACATACACACACAGTATGAACACCGTGGCAAGAGAAATATGATTCCTGGTGAGGAACCCATAGCTACAAAATTGATTAGTGAAACTGCTGGTTTCCAAGTTATGGTTGCTCTAGATCTCACCAGGACCGCTCGGGGAACATTAAACTTTAAGTATATCCAAGACCTAGCTAAATTAATAGATAATATCACCGAGATGTATGATGACACTTTCAGGTATACTGGAAGGGAGCTACAAGCGTACAAGAAGGAGTTGGTGCAACATAGACTGGTACTAAATTATCTCACCTCCATTACTGGTGGGTACTGTGTGACACTGGCCACCCAGTTCGGTGTCAAATGTTGCACATACATTACTAATAATACGGAAGACCCTAAAGAGGTTATAGACCGGAAGATGGATGAAATTTTGCAGCTGAAATGGGAATTTCGAAAGAGCCATAATTCTTCGTTATATGAGGTCGGGGAAAAGGTGGCGGGTTGGTTCTCATGGTTGAACCCAGCAAAATGGTTCTCTGGTCTGGGGGAGTGGGTACAGGAAATGATTGCGAGTGTAGGTAAGCTCCTTCTCCTTATACTGGGTGTCATCTTAGCAATTGGTTTAGTTGTCAAATGTGTTCCTACTGTGTTGAAGTGTGGAAAACGGTCTCATAAGAGTAACACTGAGAAAGAGACTGAAAGGGTGGTACCAGATACCGAGATCATGGTCTGTGAAGAAGTATTGTATAATCCTGAACTTGAAACGGTGATTGGGTGATAGTTTATTACACTATCAAAGGGTGGAACTGTCGAAGTCAGCAAATTGGATAAAGTCATTTCAATTAAAGTCTAGCAAACTTGGTTGTCTTTGTCTGAAAAGATGCGTACGGTACGCTATGCCGTACAAGGGCACGCTACGGCGTGAAAGGGCGTACGCATCCACTACACGTGGCAGCAACAGTAATTGGTCTTTTACCATACATTTGCACAAACACGCATACTTATAAAATAGTACACATTATTGGTAGTTGCAACACATAGTCAGTTATGTCGAAATATAGTAGTATTTATATGTTATATCAGAGTTACATGCATATTAATGAAATACACAGAACGGGTTAAAGGAATAACATCATGAGTGGTATCATAATGAACCTTGTTACATATCCTACTGTTTGGTGCGCTCTGCGAGGGAATCGCAGAGTGCATACGCAAGTTATGAATGATAGGGAATTATGAACTACTTAAGAGTAAGGAATTCTGGCGGGAAGAGCAGAGCATACCCCCTGCAGAGATGACCCCCTCCTTTGGATTCCTTAGGATGAACCAGCCAATGATTGACGACCCCTTGGACATTCCTGAGACCCGGACCAATAGATGCAAGCCATACCATCTTCATTGTATTACTGTACTTGATTGTGTATATAAGCAGCAGCTTGTGATCCAGAGTGCAGACTTCTTGTCCCCAGACTTCAGGATTGAATGACTGCACTGGATCCAGAGCGCCTGCGTTAAGTAACGGCTGTATTTACTATTACATCGCTTGAGCATATTTTTTCAACTTATTGCGAATAAATATTTGTGCGTTGGAAACACAAATCGAGGTTCGACAATCGTTATTGGTTAGCGACAATACGCACATTACACCCTTTAAAAAAATATAAAATAAAAATTCTCTCATACATTAATATTAAATGTATTTTGTTCCGTTATCAATAAATAATGATTTTCCAAATAATTAAAATGTCAATGATGCTTTCTGTTTTGTTCTGAATGGCAAAATAGTTCAAACAGCAGCTGTTTTATCAATCTCTCCTATTGCAACCACCTCTTTCATTTTGGTCGTTTGGATGGCTGTTTTGCGGCGGTTTTGAAAACTCCAGCATAGTAAATCTGGCTGTTTGTATGTTCATCATTGTTAAAATCCGGATGGCGGTTTGTAAAGTGGTGGTTTTGAAAAATGCTATCGGCCTTAGTAAATCCGGCAATAGCCGAAAAGCGCTGGTTTGCCCTTTAGTAAATCTAGCCCTTGGTGCAATAACAAAAGAAGCCGCAGCAGAGATGGTGTCCAAATTACACAATAGTTTGCAATAATTAAGTCACATGCCCTTTGTGAAATCCAGCAAACAGCATTGTTTATTTCAGATTCTAAACACAAGTGTTATTAAACGTCAGAAAGCTATTGTTTATCATAATAAAATACTGTAGTACCAAACTTCCCACTGCCAAAATGTGGTCATGAAATTTGCAGATTTACTTTAAAAACAGCTTAATACATTGAAGACTGTACACAAACAAACGTATGAATTCTGCCTGGAGAAGTCTTTGCTTCTCATAATTTATCTTACATCTACACTTGGAGTAAACTTACTAAGTTGTGTATTACTTTTAATCGCTTATCTGCTCTATTTAATACAGTTTGTTTATAATGGGTGGCTGGAAGCTTTAGCAAGCAATAGAATTAAATAGCTAACTTCCATAAGAACTCCTTTGTCTACAAGTGATCACTACTCTACCATATGAGGAGACTTGACATTTTTTTGCCTGATCATAATTCAAGCTGATTGGTTGGTGGTCACAGCGGCAGATAACAGTGTCATGGTCCTTCTAGAACGCATGAATCCTTGTGAAGCGATTATTCAACAAACTAACAACCTTACTTTCCATAATAAAATCAGTGGATTGAAATACATACCTATGTTTTGTATTAATATAGGAGCATATTTAAAATCCATTCCATGTCTTCAAAGTCAATCCGAGTCACTTGGCATTTTTAAGATCATAATGAAACCAAGATGACCAAGCTCTTTCCTGGTTAATGATCAGTGCGATCAGAACAGCTGTTACCACGGGATAACAGAGGGAGGGAGAAAATAAAGTCTTGTATAAAATACTCTGACAAAAATTTAATGGAAATCAGTATTTTGAGCTTATTCTAAAGCTTGCAATTTACAATGAGATTCAGCCTCAAAATGACCACAATATGTGATAAAAGTACAATCACAATCGATGCCGTCATTATCGGGTAGATTGATAAATTAAATCAGAAGATTCCTCTCTCTACAAAAATGTTGCATGAACAATTTTGAAGCAATCATATTTATATGGCTCTAATAGTCTGTTTACAGGGCTGTATATAGTCAATGAGAGAAAAACTAAATAAGATGGACTTGCTGGTACCATATGCTAAAGTTCATCACCATTTTGTCAGAATTATTCTCTGTGCTATCCATACTGTTATCCAGGCTGCAGAGATTCAAATCTGTTAACTCTTTTCCCATTAGGGAGTGGAGGGGGAGGCCTGAATCTGAAGGGTACTGGAGATATTTACAAAGCCCCTTCAAATCATCCCATCCTCTTTCGTTTACATATGGTCCCCAGGAACTGCCAAAAAACAGGCAAAGTCTTTGAACCTGTCTCTGCCTCATTTATCTCCCTGACAGAGGTACAGTATCCCCCTCTCCTATGGTCTTTGTCGATTCAGTTATTCCACATTTGGTCCTATCTGCAGTTAAAAGCACGTCCAAGACCCCCAGAGTTCAAGTTATTAGGAAAAAATTACTTGTCACTCGTCTGGATTTTGTCCAGGGTGACATTCAGAATGTTTATCATAAATGAAAAGTAAAAATTGCAAAATGTTGGGGTCAAACTGTAAGCTATGATCAAATTCAGTAAACTATGAATGTACAAATGTGTAAAGAATTGGCAATGACTTCACAGGGGAAAAAATACAGTTGTCAAGATGAAGCAATAACACAGAATCTCTACTGTTGAGAGAGGCACTGCACTTGTTGAGATCTCAGTAGCAGACTAGTCAGTGACTAATTTAGCTTTATCGAATTCCCTCAACAGATCCTCAGGCTTAGATGGTCAATAAGCCTGTCACTGGTTCCCTAAGAGGACCACAGAACACAGCATACAAAATATTATGCTTTGTCTAAATTTCTTGGTCTTGCAATTTCCCTTTAGGTTTTCATCAACAAGTAGTAAGATTCCTCTTAGCATTTGTCTGTAGCAGGGGTGGACCTAGATTATTTTTAAGAGAGGGCGATTTAGCATAGTCACGCCCCTCCTTCACTCTGATTGGTTGGCCCCTGTTGGCCCTGCTCCCTCTTCTGATTTGATCGGACCTCTCAGCCGCAATTCAAAGGTATGTACAGTGCTGTTAGGGGGGACGATTGCCCCAATCGGCCCCCTCTGGATCTGCCACTGGCCTGTAGGCTGTCGACTCTTTCATGGGAGCCATTTCTAGCAACATATTTAAAGTACAAAAGAGTATTTAATGTCAGAAACCTATTTAAGGCTGATAAAGGGGAAAATGTCTCAAGCTGAGAGTTTTCCGGCGGGTTTGAAAAGTGGAGATGTTGCCTATAGCAACCAATCAGATTCTAGCTGTCATTTTGTAGAATGTACTTAATAAATGATAGCTAGAATCTGATTGGTTTTTCAAACCCGCCGGAAAACTCTCAGCTTGATACATTTACCCCAAGGTGTCCTTGTTTTCATAATAAAATACTGTAGTACCAAACTTCTCACTGCCACAATGTGTTCATGAAATTTGCAGATTTACTTTACAAACAGCTTTATACATTGAAGAACGTACACAAATAAACGAGTGAATACTGCCTGAACGACTTGGCTTAAAGCGGCAATGGACTGACTCACCTGTCATTTATGTAAAGTAAGTACTCTTTTAGGGGTTAGGGATGTTAGGGATATTAGGGTTAGGAGTTAGGGTTAACCCTAATCCTAACCCTAACCCTAACCTTAACCCCTAAAATAGTACTTATATTACATAAATGACAGGCAGGTCCGTCCATCGCTGCTTTAAGCCAAGTCGCGTTTGCTCATGATGCCATTTTCTGCAGCCGGCAAGACAGGGAGTCGTGATGTGAAGTCATCTGCATTCCAGTAAGTAGGTTTTTTCACAGGTCGGTGTAGTCTTCATTCAGAATCCTCATATCATTCTCTTCTGTGTCGCGTAGTCAGTATTGTGAAACTGACTACCGCCGCTTCCATCAAGTCATAGCATCAGGGCCGTCTCTTCCATTGGGCACGATGGGCAGGTGCCCGGGGGCCCTGCAAGCAAGGTGGGCCCGTCCGAATCCTAAAAAAAAAAAAAAAAAAAAAATTTTTATTTTTTTTTAAAATACTTACCTTGCGGTCACATCAGCGGTGATCCGGCTCCCTCCCTGGTCCCCTCTTCCGTGCTGTGCTCGCAGTGAATGCTGGGCGTGATGTCACGCCCAGCATTCACTGCAACCACAGCACGGAAGAGGGCAGAAGAGACTCAGCGGCGCGGCAAAAAGAAGAGGATCGGACTTAAGGTAAGTTAAGGGGGCCCTTATATATATATATATATATATATATATATATATATATATATGTAAAAAAAAAGTGATTATATATATAATCACGTTTTTTTTTACATACACATATATATTTTTTACACACACACACACACACACACACACACACACACACTATTTATATATATATATATTTATTTATTTATTTTTTAGGGGCCCGGTACACTGCATTGCCCGGGGGCCCATAAAGTAGTTAAGGTGGCCCTGCATAGCATGCTTTCAAAAACCTGTGAGCTTCTTCTAGTAAAGACTAATTTTACATTTTTTGCTAGTCCTGAATCTAAATTATCTCCTTAACGGAACTGATCCTTTTCTAATATATTTTTTTAATGTTGGATCATTTTGATCAATAAATTAATAAAAAGTATATCACTGTGTGTGTTATTTGATTGATTAGGTTTTCTATATACTTTTACGACTTTGACAAATATCTGAATACATTTAAGGTTATATTTTTGCAAAAATTCAGATACTACTAAAGGGCTCACAAACTTTCTATCACCATTGTAGATGAGCGAGCAAATAGTACTTTTTAAAATTAGAAACTCTAAGGCCACTATCTCCGGACTGTCTGTAAAGTGTGCAGTGTCTAATTCTGAGGTGTTTTTATGCTCCAAATAAAGAGGGAATACGCATTGTGTTTAAGAACCTTGAGGGGGACCCTGGCAGTGTCTGGAACAGATAAAGCAGTTTTGGGACAGTGATCATGTTAATAATAGCTACTCAACCTATCCAGGGAATGAGCCAAGACTGATTTAATATCGACCAGGAGAGCTGGGTAACAGGCATTGTATCACTGGTTAAAGTGTCTTGGGAAGTAGGTCCCTAAATATTTAATTTTGTGAGGTTACCATTGAAATTTTAATTCCAAGAGCTTCTTTGTGGTGCTGGGTATATAAAGATCTAGACTTATCTTGGAACTTAAAATGATGCTTTGCTGAGAGTATTACAAGGGAGACTGCCACATAATTGTGGAGAGTTGGCCAACAAGAGTATACATGCCAAGTCAGGATAAAGGAATGGAAAACTAAGTAAGCAATATCATATAGTCTAATTACAATATCATTTTTGGAACAAAAAAGGCAGAATTTCCACAAACATCTAAGGCCATTCTTTAACATATACCTCAATTGTGTGAAAATGTCTGTTTGTAAATAAGAAGTAATTGCACTAAGATGACAAAGTGCATGGGCAGGAAATCAATTAACATGTTGTATTTCCAGCCACTACACAGCCACAAGCAGCTCGTGGGTTCTGGCTACAGTCTATTTTTCCAGTCCTCTGCCCTAGACTTGATGTAATAGTCAAAAGGAAGAGAGACAGCTGGGAACCACAAGGAAAGAGCAAAATATGCTGTATTCTGAGCCCAGAACTGGCGCACGCTCAACAGATACAAAGAAGATTGGATTCCAGTACTCCCAGCTCGTAGACAGAGGAAACCCAAACTAGTCTCTGCTCTGCAATAGCAGTCCTTTACGTTTCCCTGACAATAAAACAATGGTGCATATATACAGTAAATGACAGTAAACCAGTTCAGCAGTCTTTATTATACACTGATGTGTGTTCATAAGCAGGAACCACTTAACTCAGTCCTCTCACTGCCACATCAGTACAGATGTATAACCAAATGACTAGGGGGGTGATTTACTGTACTAAGGGGCTGTTTAGTATGCGTTTTTCAAATCGCCACACATCGGACATGGTTTGGATCTGAAAACCGCATCCAAAGTATGGCGGTTTGCAAACCCCTAAACCACATGCAGTTCATACCAAACCGCATGCTATAGTCGGATGCAGTTTGTCTATGTGGATGACAGGGTGTACAGAAGCCATTCCTGAAGGGTTACTTATGTTATTAAATTAAAATAGTAACAGTTAAAGATTATAAAAGAAAAAAATGTCCCTTCCTTTTCATTTTCTAAAAGCCCAGCCTACTAAGCTGGGCTTAGTAGGCAGTCATCTAGGTGGGGTCCCAAAAAAATTGGTCAGCCCCACCATCTAGAAATACTAACCCAATGCAGAGTAGTACTCGGCCTCTCCTGGTACCACTGGCTGTTGGGTACAGGGTAATACTGTCCAAATATAGTGCAAGCTCTTGTGACAATAAAATCCAGGAGTGTTCATGCATGCAAGAACTACAAGCACCAGCATGCACATGGGAGCTTTGTAGTGGTACAACAGGTTGCACCATACGTGTTGCCCCATTATGAAAGATACTATTGTCTAAAAAAATCATTAATGCCCCAGATCCTGATGAGACAAATAATGATGTTCTCGTTAATGATTAAATAAATTATGATATCTCTGTGAAGGGTCGCTCTGGTGGCCATAGCTGCAATTTCAGTCAGTATGTCCTGCCACGGCTATCTGGTGGGAATGGGCAACCAATACCAGTGCAGTGGTGTGGTGCATTGCAAATGGAATATTGGATGCCAGGGCATCTCAGTTCATAGCAGAATAAAACTTTATTGAACTACTCTTCTCCTCCAGCACAAAAGAGCATAATAGTTTCAGGTAAAGGTTATATGACCACTTCAACTCCTCTAGCACACACTTTGCAGCAATAAAATATTTCTGACAGTTCATGCACCCAATGTTGTAGGAATAGTCATTACACAGCATCAGCAGCGCCAGTCATATACACAGACAGAAGGTAGGCATGGTCCAGAGATTCTCGCACTACGCTTGTGTGCACCATCCCCTACGTCGGGGACCCTCCTTTTCAACTTGTAGCCACACTTTATGCAGTACCCCTCCCACCTCAAGTATGGGGGTGTTTTTCAAGGGGGCTCCTACTGCTGCTGTACAGAGTAATTCCCCATTATTCAGGGACCTCCCCTTATCTCTCTGCTAAAACTGCGTCTAACTATTTGTCACAGATCCCAGTGGTCAGGGGCTTCTCCATCACCTACTCATAGTCACATGCAGACTCACAGTACTCCCCTGACTGCAGGGTCTAACCACACTGTTACACATGGCACTTTCACTCCTGCTTAGGAGGACACACAAATCAGTCTCAAAGGGCATCTGACCATGAACTCTTTCCCTGGGTGCTGACAATCACCGGGACTCTCTTTTTCCCCCTGCTGTCGTACAAACTTGCTTCTGTGGCAGCTGCTACTCACTCACCCCTATCCAGGGACTCTGGCTGCCATCTATCCATGCCTTTCTCTCTCAGGCACACGTTTTCAGCAGCTTCTCCTCCATAGACTCTATCTTTCTGCTGGCCTTTGTAGTGGGAAACTCTCCCCCTCATGTCCACTGTCATACCAGTGCTTTACCACTCCATGCGCTCTCTCTGCATTGGTGCCTCTTCTGGGGTACCCCTAATGGTGGGGATCCCCCTCTGCAGACCTGTTCCTCGCTTTAGGACTCTCTTTCTGCCCTTAATAACCTTAGGGCTTTTAACCCCCTCACTGTGGTCTGTAAGTGTCACCTCACGGCACTTTGAGACTTTATAGACTCTGGCTCCCACCTGATTGCGTGAGGCGACCACTCGCGTCTACAGGGGGTGGAGTCTAACAGACGCCGCTCTTACATCTCCATAAGGAAAAATTATTTTGTGCCAGCAGAAAAAACACCCAACACAAAATCAGTGAAACACTGGTGAGTTAGGCTAGTTAATAGCCAGGCTGCCAATCACTAGAGATGTTCACTAACCCCTGTATTTTTGTTTTGGTTTTGGATTGTATTAACTTCATGCTTTGGCTTTGGCAAAATTGCCCTTGCATGTTTTGGTTTCGGTTTTGGATCTGTATTTGCTTTAAAAAAAAATTGCTAAAATCACATAATTTTGTTTTTTTTGTTCCTACATTATTATTATTATTATTATTATTATTATTAATAATAATAATAATAATAATAACCTCAATAACACTAATTTCCAGTAATTTCCAGTGACACAAACACATGGCAGTTTATAGCACATCTAGGAAACTTTGCCACACAGCAGTGGCAAAAATGAAAAGTGGTGCAAGATGGAATTGTCCTTGGGACCTCTCACTCACTTATATGTTAAAAAGGTTTAACAAACTCACACAGAAACAGGAGGGGTAGCAGGTACAAACCAACCACTTCAGCGACAAGGAGTGCCACTTTTGTGGATGAAGTGATTGGTTTATTTGGGTCCCCCACAAAACAAGGTAACAATGGGCTTAAGGCAGTGCTGTCAATGAACTGTAAGACTGCAGCAAGAGGCTGGTTAGAGCAATGACACAAACACACAGCAGTTTATATCACATCTAGGAAACATTGCCAGTGCCACATAGCAATGTCAGGAAAGAAAAGTGGTGCAAGACAGAATTGTCCTAGGGCCCTCCCACCCATCCTTATGTTGGATCTTAAAAAGGACATGCACAGTTTAACAAACCACATCAGTGACAAGGAGTACCACTTTTGTGGCTGAAGTGCTTGGTTTGTTTGGGCCCCCCACAAAACACGTTAACAATAGGCTTAAGACAGCTAAGCAAACAGTGCTGTCAATGAACTGTGAGGCTGCAGCAAGAGACTGGAAGAGCAATGACACAAACACACAGCAGTTTATATCATATCTAGGAAACATTGCCAGTGCCACACAGTAGTGTCAGGAAAGAAAAGTGGTGCAAGATGGAATTGTCCTTGGGGGCTCCAATCCTCCCTTATGTCGGGCTAACATATTATGATTGAGGGGCAGCAGACTAGAGAAGGTTATAAAGTCGACAATATAATGACAGCAGATCAAAATTATTAGGACAACAATAGAAATGTATTTATTAGGTTGACAATTCAAATGCCCACAGTATTATCCCTAACTCTAACCCTGTCCCTATCCCTAGACATGTCCCTATTCCTATCCCTGGCCCTAGACCTGTCCCTATAACAAGACATGTCCCTATTCCTATACCTGTCCTAACCCCTGTCCCTATCCCTAGACCTATCGCTAACCATATCCTCAGCCCTTTAATAATACTGCCCACATTTGAATTGTCTACCTCATCATACTGTCCACTATATGAATTGGTGATTTAATAATACTGTTGACACTGGAATTGTCGACTGTTACACAAGCTGATAGACCAAGGCCTAAATGTCAAACAGTGCAATGGAATACAACAGATGGAATAGTCCTTGGTAATATGCTAAAATGGACATGTACAGTTTAACAAACCAATCACTTCAGCGACAAGCACTGCCACTTTTGTGGCTGAAGTGCTTGGATTGTTTGGGCCCTCACAAAACTAGCTACCAATGGGCTTAAGGTAGGTAAGCTAACAGTGTTATCAATGAACTCTAGTGGCAAGAAGTTGTCATCATCTTCAGCCTCATTCTCACCCTCATCAGTGTGTACATCATCCTCACACAATATTAATTCATCCCCACTGGAATCCACCATTAGAGAAGTCTCTTTATTTTGATGTAATTGCAGGTAAAGGCCTTCCTCGTGGAATTTGTAGTTCATTTTGATGAATATCATCTTTTCCAGATTTTAGCCTCCTACGCAGATCGCTGACAATGTTCCCGGCTGTGCTGAAAACTGTTTCCGAGTACACACTGCAGGGTGGGCAGCTTAGGTATTGCAAAGCGAGTATGTACATAGGTCTCTAAATTGCCTTTTTTTTGCTCCCAGTATGTAAAGGGAATGTCTGAAGTGTATATTACTTTGCTGTAGTTAAAACAATCCTCCACCATTCTTTGGATGTTGATAGTAGGATCAGGTGGCGTTACGGCACAGTTGTCATGATTTTTGGGGAATTATTTTAGACCAGACCAGGGGGTAAATGTATTAACCTCCGGTTTCTTCAACTCCCGCGGGTTCGGCGTCTTCGGCGCTTAAATTTAAAGCGGCGCTGCCTTGTAAAGGGAAGTTTCCCTTTACAATACTAGCATAGTCGCCAAAGGCGTCTGTGATCCGCTTTGCAACTGGGTGACAGCTTTCATACTTGCTTCCTCTTGCAAAGTATTATTTAACAGTCAATTGTTGTAAACTACTAGTAGTCTTCTTCTTGGTCTGCTTTTGAGATGAAGATCCTCCCCCAGCAGCAGCAGTGGGCCTAGCGGTTAACAATTCTTCAGAGGAATCCTGGATAGGGGAGGAGTCATCTAGCCTTAGCAACTTGGATGCAGGAGTAACTCCGAACACTAGGTGTTGTCGGTGTAGATTGCACGTGTCGGGATCTAAATGAGAGAAGGGAGCTAGCTGATGCTGGACTGCTTGCTGTTATTTTTTTAGCATAAGTTTCAGATTTTCCCAACAGCTTCCCCTGAACTCTCTTCAAATTGCATTACATGGATGAGGTTCCTAGATGGTTAAGGTCCCTACCTCTACTGACTGTGGCTTTACAAATGCTACAAGTGGCTATACAACTGTTGTCAGGATTTGGGTAAAAATAATTCCACACATAAGCGGTGTATATTTTGGTCTTATGCCCAGTCATGACAATGGCCTTCTTCTTTTCACATGCAAGAACTGTTTCCACTGGTGCATGACTTACACAAACAATATAATCATCATCATGTTATGTTCGTCTAGTCGCTATCAATAAAAATTGTCAGCTGTGATCAATGTAGTTCCAACGCACAAAGAGATTTAATAGCAAGATGTAACAAATAATTAAATAAAATAAAGTACAGCAGATACATACGAAGCGCACTGGGTCCAACATCCAGTCATTCAATCATGAAGCCTGTTGTCAAAGTAGGCTGAATGATGGTCTCAGTGCCTGGTTTATATACAGTTTGTGGTACATAAAAAGCAGTAGTGATGTCATGGCATTTTTCCATTGGTTCAGCTGCCTACGTATCTTCCTACCGAAATGCTGGTTCAAAACGGTCTATTAGCATTACAAACAAAATATCATTTTGAGCATTAATCCTTTATCATCCATAACTTGCATATGCAAGGTGCGATCGATAGACGATAGTAGCGGATGTCTGATGGTAAAAAGTGGATTAGAATGACACTACACATGATACATTTCCTATATCCTGAACCTTAAATATCAATAAAGTGGTTTTAACATTATTATATTAAACTATTAAATCGATTACATTTGATTATATAAAGCTATGTGCTGGAACTTTATTAAGGTAAACTATTTACAAATAAATGTGTGAGTGTAAATGAATGTAAAAGTATTCACTAGTGTTATTGCGTAATACGCCCTTCCATGTCGTAGCATGGTATTCACATATTGTAAGATAAAGCCAATTAAATCGATAGTTATTAATTTGAAACAACTTCATCCAATTATTTGACTTTCACAATCAACATCCTCATTAGCACCATCCTCAGCTACACAAATATCCGCTCATCCTGTTGCAAATCCAAAGTGGCATCCTCAATTTGTGTATCAACGGCTACATTTGGGCTGCTCATCCACACATTTGCAAAAATGGTGAAAGGAGGCTTCTTTATGAGTACAGTATCAGATAGGTCAGGCTTAGATATAGCACTCGTGGATAGACTCTCCTCAGGGATTTGTGTCATTTCAGAACATACAGTTACTTTTACTGCCTTATTGTATTTTTCCAGCTCGGCTTTTACACATAAAAGTTTTTGGGCACCTCTTTTGGACCCAGAATGACAAGGTCTTGCATCATCATGACAGACCTTAGAAGAAGATGCTCACTGATAGTTATAGATGTTGAACTAGCACTCATACAAAGAGGTGAAGGCCGAATTCTTTCCTTGTCACTGCGTGTGTAGAATGGCATGTTGGCAATTTTATGTTTTTCTACAGTTAACTTAGCCTTGATTACAGGTGTTTTTTCCTTTACCAAGGTAAAAGCTTTTTTTTTAACATTTGTGTTTCCCTGACTTAAAACCACTATGCACTTGTACATAGGCTTTAGCGGGTGACGTAGAGGGACTAGTATCATCATGACTGGTGCCATGAGCTGCTTGGTGCTCCTGATCTTCTGTGGACTGATCGGAGTCCATATTGATGGCACTCAGCAATGTGACTTGAGTCTGGAGTCACAAGAACACTAGCTGCTAACCCTGTTTCTTTGTGAGCAATGGCACTCAGCAATGTGACTGGAGACTGGAGAGTGACAAGGACACTATATGCTACCCGTTTCTTTGTCAGCAATGGCACACATCAATATGACCGGAGACTGGAAAATGACAAGAGCACTGTCTGTTACCCCTGTTTCTCTGTTAGCAATGGCACTCGGCAATGTGACTTGAGACTGGAGAGTGACAAGGACACTGCCGTCCCTCCTGTTTCTGTATGAGCAATGGCACACAGCTAATTCACTGGAGACTGATAGGAACACTGCCACCCCTCCTGTTTTCTGTGTGAGCAATGTCACTCAGCAATGTGACTGGAGACTGGAGAGTGACAAGAACACTATCTGCTACCCCTGTTTCTTTGTGAGCAATGGCACTCAGCAATGTGACTGGAGACTGGAGAGTGACAAGGACACTATATGCTACCCGTTTCTTTGTCAGCAATGGCACACAGCAATATAACCGGAGACTGGAAAATGACAAGAGCACTGTCTGCTACCCCTGTTTCTCTGTTAGCAATGGCACTCAGCAATGTGACTGGAGATTGGAGAGTGACAAGGACACTGCCGCCCATCCTGTTTCTGTATGAGCAATGGCACACAGCTAATTCACTGGAGACTGATAGGAACACTGCCACCCCTCCTGTTTTCTGTGTGAGCAATGGCACTCAGCAATGTGACTGGGAACTGGAGAGTGACAAGAACACTGCCATCCCTCTTGTTTCTGAATGAGCAATGGTAAGTTGGGGGAGGGCTCGGTTTTCAAAAAACCGAGCCTGAGCATCCCTACTAATCCCAGCTCTGCCAGATAACATAGATAACAGACTCCTCCTGCTTGGCTTACCGACTATTTACTATCTGGGCTCACTTTACTTAGTTGATTTTGCGTTGGGTATTCCTCGAGAGTAGTGCGTCTGTTTGTGGCTTTTTGTTTTTTTATTAAAGCAGTGTTTTGCCATGCGCTTTAAAAAAACAAGATTTCATACATTGCCTGATCTGTATGCTTTCTATTTGTAAAAAAACAAAAAATCCGGATTGAAATTTTAAACACACTGAAAAGCATGAAACTGTGCAAACCACACTTTGGAAAATTTCCCCCTAGTTCACCAAAGAACAAAGTGAGCTGTTTCATATGTTCATGTCTACATGATTGACTCACCTCTTACCCCAATTTTCCAGTTGAAACTTTGTTAAAACAAAATTAACAAGTCAGAAATATTCTGTATTTCTGCTTCGAAAAATAGCTTAGCAAGTGTACATTCATACTGTCTCCCACTTAGATGCAATAATACTCTAGACCAGAATTCATTTTTTTTCAAATCCTGTATTTAGAAGTCTTGGCTTGGAAACTCTGTTACCCCGCAGTATCAGGTTGAACTGCCTACTCCTATTTAAAACCAGAAGGAGAATGGCCATGATTGATCATGATGCTTCAGGACATCTCTCATAATTACATTGTTATAACACTGCAGGACCCCATCAAAGAAATCCTACAGGGTCGCATGTTCAGTCTCCACTGCTGACTTCTGGGAAGAATATAAAACGGTGAGCAGAGCAATCAAAAGAAATTGACGCATCTTCACAACAGGATAATTGGTCAGGTCTTTAAAGGAAGAAAACCCTCTGGTCATTAAAGTAGTTAAAAGTAAAAAATTGTTTAGAGGCCAAAGTTAGCTGTACCCCAATGTTAGTAAAGATGTACAAGCTACTACAGTTCCATTTCAAGTCATGATTATGGATGTAGAGTTTTATCATCAATAATTTGTGCTAGTTTGCTTAAGACTTGTGACACTAAACAAGTGGTGTTACCTTCTATATATTATGTTCATCATTTATAGCAGTGGTGCAAAACAAGTGGACGGCAAGGCCATATTTAGCAGCCCGAGAGAAGCAGAACAGATGCAAGGAGACCTGGAGCAGAAATACTACTCTGGTATTTCTGCCGAAGGTCACCAAATTTCATTCCACATTGTACCTTGTCTCATCCGCTCACTGTGGGTGTGGAGGACCATCCCATTAGCCGCAATGAGACCCAACCCAGTGTGGTCAGCCTGGCAGTGAAGGCATAATTTTCACTCTGATTTTTTGCCAGACTGTGACTGTACTATTATTATAGGGCTTGTGAGACAGACTAAATATCACTGCCTGAGCAATTTGTTGGGGAAAGTTTTGCTACAGGGATAAGGGGTGGAGGCATGCTATGGGTGGAGGAGAGAATGAGCAGTTCCATAGCACGGGAGAGAAAAGCATTTGCTGCAACATAGGGCAGGGAGAGGCGGGAATGTGCTCCTAGGGGGAAGAGGTGAAAATGTGCTACCGGGGGATAAGAGTTGTTGAGAGTATGCTACTATGGGCATAGGCAAACCCAGGGGGGTTTCCTAGTGCCTGGAACCACCCCTCCCAGCCAGGGGCACTGTATGCTTGAGGTGGCTGGGCCCTGCCTCCACTACCAGCCACTTTGCAGCTTGTGTGCAGATCGTGTCTGTCTACACTGTTCACAGCCATCTGTCCCCTGCTATGTGTCCCTGCCCCTTTCTTTCCCACTACCTGCATGTCTCAGGTGTGCAGCAGGACACAAGACACAGCACTAGATGAAGAGGGTAAGTGTGTGAGTGTGCGAATGTGTGCGTGTGTGTGTGGGGAGGCGGGGGGTTTCTCACGTGCTTTTAATGTAAGTGGGAGGATTTAATGTATACGTAAAATAGTTCCTTTGTAAACATAGGCTTTAATATAGGGCTGCTTTGGGGGAGGGAGTCCTACTGTGTTCACTCATTGCTGGGATTTCTATATCATGTACCTGTCTTTTTTTCAAACAGGGACTCAACATTCCAGGATCCAGACAAGCAGCAACTGAGCTCAGGACACGAGCACCAGCAGCAAGTTTTGAAAGCAGCAAGAGCAGGTAGGAGAGAGCAGGACAGTCTGCCAACAGTACTTTGTCCTGACTGCAGGGACAGTTGGAAGGTATGTCCTGCTTCACATGGCTCTGCTCGAAAAGGGAGAGCTGTGTGCACGCAGCAGTGCCCATGTATATGATAGGGATAGGAAGAGTTGGAGAGCAGCCAAGCACTGTCTAAAATTATAGCCACACCCATGCATGCTGGTCACGCCCACTGGCAACGTGGCGTGGAAACCCCTCTATATAAATCCTGTGTTTGCCCCTGATGGGGAGGTTAGAATGCGCTGTAGAGAGGGGAGAATGTGCTGCTGCTAGAAGAGGGGACAACGACAATGTGCTGCTACAAAGATTATGTTACTATAGGGATGAGGAAAGGTTGTTACAATAGGTGTGAGGGGGATGGGTTATTATAGAGAAATATATTACAGTGGAGGGTTGAAATAATTATTTACTACACTGATGAGTGGAGAGTTGGGTTATTACAGAGGTGGTGCTGGGGGGGGGGGGTAATTTAAAAGTTAAACTAATTACATTTGTTGGCATACGCTGCTTCCTGGGATCACAATCCTGCTAGTTGTTATGCATATCACTTCCTAAAAGCAGAAAGTGGGCATGCCCTTGTGCAAGATAGTCAAACTGGCACATTTGCGCAAAATTAAAAGTGCATTTCTCATTTTTTGTAGTTTTCAAAAAGTAATATTTCAGTGTAATGTCTCTGATGGATGTTATAACTCTTAGCTATAAAAAGGGGGATACTTTATACCAACACATCTTGCGCTTAAGATATTTTCATGTATAAACCACATCACGCACAGCAAACATCCACAATCAATTAAACCAGAGGACTAGAAATATAGACAAGTGTATTTGCATAGAGTAACAGTTTTACAGTGCATACAACAGTACAGTGACTACATTAACCGTAGGACTCAAACAATGCCTCCACCTGCAGATCTGTTTGTGAACCTCCCTCATTATATATAGCTGTTAAGTGATACAATCTCTTGTCTCAGAGGTGTGTTGACATGTAGCTGGGGTTTCATGTCACTGCACCTGCTCAGCGGCTCAAAGAATCGCTGATATACATGTAAGCTTTCATCCTTCTCATTAACAGCCACACAAGCCGACTTTTATATACTGTGCTCTGTGCAGCCTTTGTCAGAAGGCAAAGAAAGCAGCACTCATATAGATTCAGGTGGGTGGGGGTAAAAGTTACAGTATATAGACACAGGTAATTATTATGAAGAATGGTGGTATTACTTGGATAATCTTAGATAAAAGGCAATATGCCAGAATTCTGGGGTATTTCTAGGAACCCCCAACCCTGAGATATGTGGCAGATATTAGCTAATGTTAGGGATTGGATGAGGACAGTATGGAGTGATCTGTACGACTCTGCTTTCAATGCCTCGTGCCAGAATTCATTCCCTACTTTTTGTTTTTGTCGGGTATTGCTATTGAATAACAGAGACATGTGAATATCTTCTGCTGTAAGAAAGATTTTACATTTTTTATTTACAGAGGATGTTTTTTTTGTTCCTTTTAGTCCACATCCCCTTCAGGACCAGGAACAATTTCACATTATCATGAGTCAAACAAGTTAATTTTATATTGTGGTCAATTAATCATCTCATTAAATCCCATCTCATCAACATTAACACAGTGCCAACCCATATCAAAATAGTGCTTGTGAAAAAACTTTAACAAAATCTTTTTTTGGATTGCCCCATAAAACTAGGCACACGTCTCCTCTGCAGATGCCCCCATCTTGCTCCACAAACAAGTGCATTTTGTCGCACACAAGAAAATCCAGGTGCATGAGGTCACCAAAGAGAATCTTGCACTGTGTCTTGGCAGGTTTGTGCTTTGTAAATGAGGTGAGTTTACAAATAAAAAGCAACACATAGGTATCAACACTGTTCCCTGTAAAACATAAGACCATCTCTGACCCCTTAATGACCAGACCACATTTCAGATTGATGTAATGCCTCTATCACTGGGCAGTTATTTATTTATATCCTCATTCACTTTGTCTAACCATACCATGTTTTCCAGCACACACAAGGCTTTATTTTGACAGTTTATTGGAATACATATTTTTTTTACTACACAGATTATGTAGGGAAAAGGACCATAAATGGAGAACAACGGTACCTGTTATTCCATCCTTGGTTATTTTCAGATATATATACCTATATATGTACGCTACATTATACTTGCTCTGGCACTTATAGAGAGCAGTTCTGTGCACAGAAGGTTTGGCCTACTAACGTTATGCGGATCAGTGGTCAAAGTGAGAGTGTATACTTCTCTTACTGCCTTCATTGTAAAACTACTAGATTCCATTCATTTACATTCACATTACATTTTTCATACTGTCACTTCTACATTTCCACTTCGACCACTGATATAGATCATAATAGATCATAATAAAGTTTATATGTGCTGCATGAGCTCTTGTATGCCGCATGTTCTTTTGTATTACTTTCTTTTCCATCCACTAGAGAAGCCACATTTTATGTGCTTTACAATAAGAGCATATTTGTGACATTGAAGCTTATGTTACAGGCAGATAACACAGCCTTCTGAGTCACCTGGCTGGATCTCTTGGACTCATAGGGCTAGATTTACTAAGCTGCGGGTTTGAAAAAGTGGGGATGTTGCCTATAGCAACCAGTCAGATTCTAGGTTTCATTTATTTAGTACCTTCTATAAAATGACAGCTAGAATCTGATTGGTTGCTATAGGCAACATCCCCACTTTTTCAAACCCGCAGCTTAGTAAATCTAGCCCATAGACTTTACCTCCTACAGAAGAGTCCTGGGGAAGATGTCACCACAGAAATAGTATCTCAGTGGTGGAGAAGATTACTCGATTGCAGTACACTTGCGGTGCAGTGTGAACAGTGATGCACTGCAAGGTAACTGCACAAAATGTACATATACAGCGTTGGCAGATGGCAATGTATTTAAGAAACTTTTACGTTATAAAGAGGACTCTGATAATCTATACATGTTATAGAATTCATTATAATTTCTAAGGACTCATGAGATACTATGGGTGATTCCCGACCATGGCCTTATCTGTGTGGAGTTTGTATTTTCTCCCTGTGTTTGCGTGGGTCTCCTCCGGGTGCTCCCAGGGGCGCATGCAGGGGGGGTTTCTGGGCCAGAAACCCCTCCCCTACGCTAAAGAAGTGCCCCTACATAGCGGCACTGTACTATATGGCAGCCACGGCGCTGTCAAAGAAACGGCCGCGGCGGTGCTGTATTGTACTGCCGTGGACACCTCTTTGACAGTGCTTCGGCTACTGTATAGTACAGTGCTGCCGAAACAGAGCTCCTCGCTTTTTTTTCTTTTCTTTTTTTTGGGGGGGTGGGGGGAAACCCCCCTTAAAAATTGTGCATGCGCCCCTGGCTCCAGTTTCCTCCCACACTCCAAAAAACATACTGGTAGGTTAATTGGCTGCTATCAAAATTGATCCTAATCTCTCTCTCTCTGTCTGTGTCTGTGTGTGTGTGTATGTTGGGGAATTTAGACTGTAAGCTACAATGGGGCAGGGACTGATGTGAGTGAGTTCTCTGTACAGTGCTGCGGAATTAGGGGCGCTATAAAAATAGCTGCTGATGATGATGATACTGCAGAGCTCGCTGCTCCAGCTCCATTCAGCACTCTAAATGGTTGTTACACGTTTCAAATGTTGAGTGCTGTTTAAGAAATACTACCAAATGCTATATGTAAGGAGTTATTTTACCTTTAAATTTTAAGATGGCCACATGGCAACTGCGTAATATAGCAAAGTGTCTTTTCCCAAAATAAAACCTGATAACAATCCAACAAAATCCATCGAATATTGCTGGGCATGTTGCAAAACAATATAGAAAGAAACCTTTTTTGGCCGATTCCCAAACATCCAGATTTCATCCAATTTAGATAAGCTCTCACACAAATACATTAAGCATCGCACTACATATGGAGTGGATATAAGCAATTTTGCAATTAAAAATGAAACACCTATAAACTAACTTCCAACACTAATCCTTCTGCTTCCTTAAGGGAGTTTTACTAATGCTTTCACAGAAAAGAAACAAATAATCAGATACATTAATTTTTTTATAGCAGGTTACTAAATTTCCATCACCCTACTGTACACGATTGGAAATGTGAATATTAGCTTAACCTTAACACAGAAGATAAAAGACCCCCCCCCCCCCCCCCAATATTAAACTGAATCCTGGTTTTTAAGAGATGCTGCAACAACTGTTTCTGGGAATGTCTTGTCAGAATGTCTGGGATGTTTAGTATAGATCGCAGGTACAGTCAAGACTCTAACATAATTCCCACGCATTTCCAGCTGTGACACACGCTCCAGATGCGTTTTGTCCCATGGGTCATACAATCTGGGATTGCGTTTCAAATGATTATATAACCACAATGTCCTCATTCTGAATTTTCCTTTGTACTGAGTAAGAATTAAAGAATGTATCATCTCAGTTAAGTTTTTACAGTATAAAGTCTGTTAAAACTACACTTCCGTGCACAATACTGAAAACTTTCATCTCCTGGCTGCTTGTAAAGCAAAAAACATCTCTGTGTAAGTGACATGCATAGATTTCCCAAGAACTTGCAGTACACCATCAATTCTCAATATAAAGAAGTGTAAATGTTTGTGTATGAGAAAAGCATAATTATATGATACGAAGCTTATCATTGTGGTTTTTTTTTTTGCATCTTCATCATCTCCCCCAAAGTGTTTAATAGAAGTTATGACAGATGTGCTGCATGCTGCAGGTTGCCCTGTTATAGTGCCACCAGCTCAGCCTTTCATAGCTGATAAACAGGTTGGGCTCCCCGATAAAGCTGATACCGGTACTAGCCTGTGACAGACTAGGGGGGTGACAATAGAACAGGGAAACCCTCAGCTTTGGGCTACTGCTCTCATAAAGTCTGTCCAGCATGGGGCTGAATTCCATTCATGGTATCAATGGAGTTTATTGCTAAAATGTATTAATGATCTACTTTGATGCAATGTATCTCATTGCGGTTAGTGGCAATACCCCACTACTAACCAATACAGATCGGCTTTCCCACACTCTGACAATGTTAAGCGAGGCCATTTGACCTGAGGGCACTTAAAGTGCATGGGTTTATGTCTTTCAGGTCCTTACCCATTCGGGGTTAAAGTTGTATGATTCCCAGCGAATAGGATCCATGGGGAGTGGCATAGTCACTTCAATAGTAACTCCCATGGATTGCTAGATCTTTCCTCCCCGCACTTTCACGGATGCCTCCCCGCCCGCCCAGCTAGTTGTTGTTTGGTATTAACAATCTTTTTTTTACAGAGGAGGCGCAGTTGGTAGGAGAGCAGTGCAGTCAACGACTAGTCACAACGGTGGTTATGGTATTTTGGCCGCACGTCACTACCCCTTTCAAGTAACATTACTCTTGATCCTTCTGAGTGGAGGATCCCTTGGCGTGCTTTGCGTGGCCGTCAATGTTGAGTCCAGAAGGGAGCAGTCATGCTGACGCCTGTTTAACACCGGCCAATGTTAAGGGAGAATTCCTTGGTTAGTTTGAATGCCATTTGGGCATTGCAGTATTTGGTTAGATGATTGGTTGTTTAGTTGACTGCAGTTTGCTCTCGCCACCACCAGGTGACTTTCATTTAATTGGTTTATAATTAATAAAACTGCGACCTTTTGCCAAAGAAGCTATATGTGTCCGTGTCTTTATTTGATTCGTTTAAGTTACACTCATTAAGGTACGAAGGTTGGTAAGGTGCGTGAAGGAAAGGACATTAGGCATATGCATTTTATCAGCGCTAAATCACTCTGTATTGATTAGACTATGAGATATATTTACTAAACTGTTTGTTTGAAAAAGTGGAGATGTTGCCTATAGAAACCAAACAGATTCTAGCTGTCATTTTGTATAATGTACTAAATAAATGATAGCTAGAATTTGATTGGTTGCTATAGGCAACATCTCCACGCCAGAGAGCAGAGCATGTTGACATCGCTTCAGATGGGTTTTTATTTTTTTCTAAATGGATTTACAAGCTGCAACAAATAAAAGGATCCCCTCAAAGGACTTAGGTGACCAATAACTTGGTGAACAACGGAGTGTGGCGGAGCTTTTATTTTTAATAAGTACTTTTATAACAATGTGTGTGTGTTTATGTTACACCCTTTTTACAAGGTGGCAGGGCATATTGGGGCTTGTGGCTCTGTAAGTGGCAGCATGATCTGGGAGCCATGACTATGCTGAACCTTGTAGTAGTACAAGTACCAGGATAACCAAATAATTTAGACATGTCAGGGCTTGCTGGGACCAGCAAAAAATACTGATTTAAACATTGAAATTTTATTACATAAGATATACTGCCCCAGGATTGTTTTGGGAAGAACCCCACTGCTTTCAGCATGGGGCTGTTTTCTCCTACGTGGGGGTTAACTTGTTGTTGCGGCCCCGATACCTTAAGGAATTCAACCCCCTGCTGAGCAGGCTGGTTGAAATTATCAAAGGGAGACCCCATGCTGCAGGTTTTCCCCATTATAAATAATAATAGTATCACCAGCCCAGCCTGTCATAGACCAGCAGTGGTAACGGCTTTCTCAGGCCGACCCTGCACTATTTGTACTGCAAGCTTCGCTGCTGCTAGCTGGAAACACACTGCAATATCTGTGCTGATCATTATCACCACCAAGGATCTGATCACCAGTCCTCAGACACCTGCAGCAGATACAGCTACAGGCGAATCAGCGTGTTTCTGCAGGTTTGCAATTGACCATATTTGCATGAACACACCCGTACTGTACACAGGTTACATTTGTACACCTCTTCTCTCCCGCATTCCCTCTCCAGTCCTAAGGAGGCAGATTAGTCAGATAGGAACAACTATGCACTGGAACATATACATGCATTCTCTGAGTGGGCTTGATAGTGCACATTAGCATAATTTACACTACACAAACTGACACTAATTTAACTCAGCATTAGACCCTATAACAGTGTTGGCTAATCTGTGACACTCCAGGTGTTGTGAAACTACAAGTTCCAACATGCTTTGCCAATATATAGCAGCTTATTGCTGGAAGGGAATGCTGGGACTTGCAGTTTCACAACACCTGGAGTGTCACAGGTTAGCCAACACTGCCCTATAAGAAAAAAATTATCCAAGGAGTCATGGGTGTATATTTACTAAACTGCAGGTTTGAAAAAGTGGAGATGTTGACTATAGCAACCAATCTGATTCTGGCTGAAATTTTGTAGAATGTACTAAATAAATTCTAACTAGATTCTGATTTGTTGCTATAGGCAACACTTCCACTTTTTCAAACCCGTAGTAAATATACCCCATGCTATTTAATTGACCACTCACTTTCTGTCAGCTCCATATGAATAGGTGGAAAGGTAAAGCATAACATCTTGAGTGTTTTTGTTTTCCTATAAGAAAATGATTGCATAAAACCTGGGTGATCGACTTTGTTAACCAGATATTTAGACCTAAGAATAGATCAAGGTTTGAATAAGTTGCTTGAAATAAGTTCTACTAATCATCATCATCACCATTTATTTATATAGCGCCACTAATTCCACAGCGCTATACAGAGAACTCACTCACATCAGTTCCTGCCCCATTGGAGCTTACAGTCTAAATTCCTTAACAGACTAGGATCAATTTGTTAGCAGCCAATTAACCTACCAGTATATTTTTGGAGTGTGGGAGGAAACCCACGTAAACACGGGGAGAACTTACAAACTCCTCACAGATAAGGCCATGGTCGGGAATTGAACTCATGACCCCAGTGCTGTAAAGCAGAAGTGCTAACCACTAAGCCACCGTGCTGCTCAAACACTCATTGCAACACTCATTGCTGTGTACAAAGTTATAGAGTTTAGGTTTACAGGAACTACAGACAGGGGGGACAGGTTAGGATTAGCAGGTTTCAGTATAGTGATGTATCCTTCAGACCTACCAGTATACACGCAGGAGGTACTACCTCTGAGGATTGCACCACATCTCACCCATGTGCTTCCAGCTGGTAGGAGCATGCCTATATTTGGTATTGGGTAGAGAAGGTTCATCTGGTACGAGTCACTGGATGTACCAATACTAAGTGGCTCTATGCTGAGCTGAGCATAGTCTCTTATAAAAGATATAAGAGCAGACAGACTGAGGTTCTATATGGATTCCAGTCAGCTCTATGAAATGCAGACCTCAGTAGCATTACTAAATATCATGAGATGCTGCAGAGCATTAGAAATAGAATAGTCATATTTTAGCTTAGTGTGAAATCAACAGTTCAAGCCAAGTGTCCACTCCCTGGCATATAATGGAATAAGTCCAGTTTTTTGTATAAATCAGATACCAATCCCAGGATAGTGGGGGTCCCTCTCATCAGAATACATTCCACCATGGCTGGAATATCACTTAGCATCAAAGGAATTAAGGGAACGAGGTTAGAAGGGTGAGAACCAAATCTGGGATATTTACAGTGTAACTAAATCACAGAAATAATAGTCAAATAGTTATTTGATGTAATATTTGGAGTGAGAGCCACCGTAAGGCTGTGCTGTATTATATTTACTGTCAGAAAAGATAATTCTCCAATAACAAAATCATATTAAATGAGTAAAGATGGACAGAAATTATCTACTGCATCATCGTAGGTAAATATATCAGGAATGTATCAGGAATACAACTTTACCTCTTTTCATATTACTGCTGGCAATCAGGGGACATCAGTGTTGCCTTTATTTCGAATGGAAATATTATAATGTAGTTTGCAAAATAAATTGGCTTCAATACACATGCACTTGTGCACTATGCTGTACTTACAGTATGCTTGCGCTTACAAGGGAGCTACGGATTTATTTAAAATGTCATGATAAGTACAGTTTTTGCCTGACCTCTGAGGTGGGGAAAGTTTCAGGTAATTTTGAATGCAAAAGCCCTACAGCATCATACAGAACCAAGATCGCTTTCATATATTCACAACCTCCACCCATCCTGATCATTTTCAGGGCCTTGAAAAATTTTCTTGCAGCAGATTCTGAATGCGAAATGGATTAAAGTAGGATTTTTGGCCACTTTTAGGTCCTCTCTTGTCACATGTATTGCCTCATTCTTACGCATGAGATTGCTGTAGAAGTCCTGTTGATAAAAAGAGGATTACTATTTTTATTTAATGCCCCCCTCCGCCCAGCACTCTAACCTGCTCCTGCTCCGAGGAACAGGTGGGGAAGCTCCCGGTCGTGCGGCCTGGAAGTTCAGAATGAGCCTCTGGTGCCAGTACCAATGTGCAGTGCGCACACACTAGAGAGGGCAAGTGCTCAGCCCAGCTCTGGTTCTGCTGCCAAATACAATAGAGGCAGCAATAGAATCACAAGGAGAAGTGTCTCCCCACACAGTGTAAATTCACATGTCCAGGGATGTTCTAAGCACACACCCCGGCTTGTAGCAACACAGACATACAATTCCAAACACATCCAGCATGGGGGTATGATCAGCAGCACTCAAACATTCCGTGGTCAGTATTACAATTAACACCTCCTTTGCCATCTAGAAATGACAGTTGTGAGCTGTCATGTCCTGCCCCCACCAATTGTATTTTCCTCCCAGCCCTTTCTTGTCAAACAATCCCTGAGGATCTGCCTGGGGAGAACAGTTAACCCCCTATAGCATGCAGGTCACTCTATCGGCCTCAATTCGCAATGGTCAGAGAGGTACATTCTTACAGAGGGGATTATTTTTCCCAACACCAACCTTACCAAGGGCCAGCAATGCCTACTACCCTATCAGCCGCTAGGCCCATGCCCCTCATGAGCCTACATAGGACTAGTTACGCTTCACAGTTTGAAGGAGACTATGACGCACCAACATCAGTAGCCTGAGAATTTTACCCCCTATTATTTTCACAATCACCAGTCAGACTTGACACTGATAGACCCAGTTTTCAGGCATCTCAACCACCTTATCCACAGTCACAACCCATCTCCTTGTCCAGGTATAGGCCCGTGTCTGGTCCCACATCTGATAGGGTCATTGATTACCATCACACCACTATGGGTAATCTTTAACGCTGGATCCTGCTCCACCTGCAGAGAAACGCATCTCACCATGGAATGCCCCAGGCCTGCCTCTACCACAGGTTGAGGAAGAGGAGCTCAGGGGGCAGCTGCATGCCATGGCCCCTTCCCCAATTAATCTAATAGTGTTTGAAAGATGGCTTAGCCTGTATCCAGATAAGGAATCGGCCACCTTTTTGAGATATGATTTTCAATTCAGTTTTTTAAATCAGCTTATATCTTCCCCAATGTAATGGCGGACAAAATATCGAAAGAAGTTAGGCTGTATGTTAGGTCCTTTTGAATACCCTCCCCTACACAACCTTGTGGTGTTCCCAATTGGGGTTCTTCCCAAGAAGAATTTTGTCTCCTTCAACATGTATCCTACCAAGTTGGAGGCTCAGTAAACAATGCCATAGACCCCTCCACAGCACAGTGAACCATTAGTTGTTTGAAACCACGCTGGCACTAGTACCGGAGTTTGGGCTCTGTCTCCTGCTAGCCAAGCTGGACATCGAATCAGCATTCCAACTATTGCCTTTACTTCTGGAGTCCTTTAATTGGACTAGCAGGCTGCCCGCAGTGCGATAACATTCTACAAGCGGCTCAAGCGTTATTTGTGCTGTTATGTGTTGCTATCGCACATGACAAAACGAAGGGACCAGCATCCTGCTTGTCTTTCTTGGAGATAGAAATCGATACCGCAGCAGGTTGCTGTCAACTCCCACAAGAGAAAATTCAGAGAATTATGGAATCCATAGCAGACATTCAAAGCACAGTCCTACCAGTTGAGCATTAAGACACTGGGAAGATGGAAATCTACAACGTGTAAGAAGTACATTAGGACAAATGTTTAATCATGTTGCTATGTTTTTCTGCTAGCTTTCCTTCTCTCCCCCAATCTCCCCCCCCCCCCCCCCATCCTGCTTCTTCGGTAACCTTTACGCAAGGTCATGAAAGGATTTTTCCGGTTCTCTCCCTGGATAAATGCCTGATTAGTGTTGTACCTGTGGGGTTTTTCAGGTTTGTCACCCTCATACGGGTTACTACAACCCCCCCCCCCCTCCCCGTCCTCCTGTTCCACCCCTCTCATCCCGCTACACACAAGTTCCTCGAAACACACCACACCAAATGCATTTGGATCATAGGCCACTCCTACGCGTTCTTGGCAGCCAGACAAGACAAAGCTAAAAATTATCACTATTATCACTATTTCTCTGCTCCAGGTGAAATTTATTAAATGGGTAGACGGGGGCTCTGCTGGCCTGACCTTCTCCCATGGCTGACGAGCCAGAACGCACATTGGGGTCTTCCAGATATACTTGTGGTGCATATGGGAGGAAACAACCTCAGAAAGAGGAAGTCCCTAGATCTGATCATTATTGTTCATTAATTTGAGGTCCATAAAAACAAATGGCCGACCATCGCATTAGTCTGGTCCACAGTAGCATGGAAAACAAAGATCCCCCAGAAAGATATGAAGAAGTTAGTTAAAAAACTAAACCAGCCAGTGAATGGGGTTATCAAACCCTTGGGTGGTTTCATCCAATATCCGTAGCATAGGTACAGCTATTTCGCAGAGATGGGGTCCACCTCACTTAGATAGGTCTAAGTATATATATATAAAGCGGATATATAGCTCACCCGGTGTGTCCTTAGGTCAGGTAGTGGCGGGTTGTTGGTCCCTTAAGGACATCAGCAGTGGTATGAAGGCACTGCAAATAGCGTATGATACCTACGGTGTTTTCGCTGTTTTGGCTGCAGTTCACTGCCCTTTTCGAGGAACGTAACTCTTGGTCCTTTTGTGTGGAGGATCCCTTGACATGCTTTGTGAGGGCACGTCATTGTGAGTCTAGAAGTGGTGTAGTCACTCTGATGCCAGATTTAGCGCCGGAAAAAGAGTAAGGGATTTGTTCCAGGTGTTAAGTGGATTGAGGGCCAGTTCGCCATCCACACTTGGGTTGTGTAATCAGTTGGTTTAGCTGTCCCACAGTGCACTTTCTCCAACGCTCAGTTCAATATTAATCAACTGTGACCTATTTAGCCACTTATATCCATCTCTGTGTCTTTATTTTAGATAAGTTAAGTTTGGATATGACAATAAAAGGTTATGGTAAAAGGGTAAGAAAGGCATCCAGGTTATGCAGTTTAAAGAGTATTTACAACAAGTCAGAAATAAAACACTGAACGTCCCTCTGGCTCAGTGCAATCCTTAGTACAGAAACTACGGCTACATTGCCGAGATCAGGCCCCAAGAAGGGCACATATCAGAGACGCTGCTGTGAGGCCGACTGTGACAATGAATGAGCTACAAAAGTGAGTGACTGTTATAAAAGAGAATGTACATGGGTCAATAATATACCATTCCACAAAAGAAGCCTTTATGGGTCACAAATAGAAAGCTCTGACTGGAAAATAACCCATATCCTTGTCCACAATACATTTACAAAACGCCATCTAGAATGGTTGATGGGTAACCTGAAACACTTCAAGGTCTGCATGGGCCGCCCTCTACCCTTCAAAAGGACGCACACATTACCCTTAATCTCAGTAATAAGACAATAAATGTAATCAAAGAAAGAATCCCATATTGGCAGGCTTTTAAAACAAGTGGTAAAAGATATAACAAGCAAATCTGACAATAAAGCAGGAAGTAGTGGGGGACGCCAGGGCCGGATTAAGGGAATGGAGAGGGAGACTCACGAGATCTCCTCAGTAAGGAGACTACAGCGTGCCAGAGAAGGACTGCAGGGAAAGTGCCCAGCAGCACTGATCGCGCCAGGGGTGCCCCCGCCCCCGACCGATCAATACTGCTGCTGAGCACTTTCAAGGGCCCCCTGGATGCCATAGGCCCCTGGGCTGTAGCCCAGTTAGCCCTATGGTTAATCCGGCCCTGGGGGACGCGGTGAAGACCCTGATGGACGCCTGTTGCCCATCACTTATCTAGAAAATACTGTAGAAATATGGTAGAGAAGTCTCTGATGAGACCAAAGTTGAACTGTTTGGTTTGAATACTAAGAATATGGTGCAGATCAAACACTGCACACAAGCCAGTGAATACCATCCCCACTGAGAGGTATGGATGGTAGCATAATGAGTATGTGTTAATAATAAGAGAGCCATCCTGGTCAGTGCTACCCACAATATTGTAATCAGATGACACATTAGCTGCTCAGTATGGGCTTGTTTTCAAATGTCCCGCTGGGGCGGTCAACCCCACTAAAACCTGATCCTGCTGCCAGCCTGTTTATCTGTGTTGAACTGCTGAATGTACGTACGGGCAGCACTGACCAGTGTGGCACCTGTGTAATTAACAAATACTGCATTAGATTAAGGGGATGATTTCAGCAGCAGGGACTGGTTCTTGTTAGTATAGATGGGAATAGTAACAGTGGTCATTACAGACAAATCTTTGACAAAAATATGGCAATAAGCTTAAACTGGGGAGAAAGCCCATCTTTGTACAAAGCAATGCCCAAAATCTCACTGCAAGAGCAACACTGAAGGGAAAAAAATAGACTTTGTTGAAAGGCCTAAACTTAATCCCATCAACAATCTGTGGCAAAACTTGAAATGTGCTGCCCACCACCTTCTCCAACTACTCTGACCCAGCCTGGACAATTTTGCAAGATGGAATTGCTCTAAACTTTCCAAATGAATAGAGACATATCCAAATTATCTACTTGTTGCCATAGCTTCACTACGAAAGATTGTAACAGAGTGTTAAGGGGTTATCTTGGGCATTGCACTGCCAAAGGGTAGAGATAAAGTCAAGCTTCGGCTATGAGAGATTCCAGGCCTTGCCATTCTTTCTTCTGCCTACACCCGGAAAGGTCTGATGTAAGCTAATCTCACACCATTCAAAATTCTGTGTTGATAAATGGTTGTGCAAGTTTGTGGATAATAAAGCCTACAACATTTACATCTTGACACAAACCCAATTTGCTGGTAAAATTGGGATTGTTGTTACTGACAAAAGCCAAAATAGAGGCCATCATAAAAAAAAGCTATTCTCAGACCAGAGAAACATGTAAGAGGCTCACTAAGTGCATCTGGAGCAGCACACTCGGGAGTTATTAGCCCTGCTGCAAAGGGAGTGAGCCGAGTGTTGGGCGGAGATTAACAGTTAGAAACCCAAATACGTCAACCTCCTCAAACCCCTCTGTGACAGCTCTCTTGCCTAAGAGGAAAGACAGCGATGACCCACAATTTACAACATTTAAATTTGTGACCACAACTCAAGACTGGGCCCCATACACATGGATATCTGAGAATAAGTGTTAGGGGATTCAGCCAGCATTACCCCTCTACCTCAGCCGAGTTCCATTAAACAGCAACTGAACAGAAAGCAGTTCTAATAGAATTTTAAACAAGGGCTAACTGATCCCCATGGGGATCGACAAGTCTATTCACACAGCTGCTCATGGTAAGGCAGGGGAATGCACAATGGAGCATAGATGGAAGAACTTACCTTTATGCTATGTGGAGCATTATCTCTCTGTATCACACCTCAAATCCTCATAGGGATTAAAGATCCCTCCTACCTGGTGTTAAGCAAACTTCCAGCTTGGACAGAGACAAACGTGTTTCCATAGAGCTCCATCCTCTGTCTTTCATCCTGCCTCCAATGGGGGGTTTCGGCACTCAAAGCCAATACACACTATGGGGCTGGCTCCATCCTCCCCACGAAAGCCCCTGAAAGCCACAGGACTTTACATCTGCGACCTAGCTCCTCAACAGCAAAACTATTAGAGCTCTCCCAGCCACTACAGCCTGAATTATTTTACCTGCCATGCAGTTTGTTCTGCTAATTGAATTCATACATTATTCTGGCCAATTGCATGCAAATTGTCATGCCCGATGCTGAATTTTTCCTGTGTGCCATGCGATTTGTTCTGTTAAATGCCTCCATGCATTTATTATTCAGCTTAATTGTACCTGTTATTATGCTTTTTGCTTTCATGTATTTCACATATGTCAGGCGTTACAGAATCTGCCATATAAAAATCAATTTTCGCACCAGCACCATCTCTCTTAACTTCCAAGTCCCACTCTGAAGAGAGCATGGATTGGAATAAGCGCGCAAAGGCACCTCGCTGCTGGGGACAGATGCATGCGCAGTGAAGGTGCTTTACCGCCATGTGCAAATGGTGCTGGAATTGCCAGAACCAGCCCAGCAGTGGGTCTTACAAAAATAAAACATCACACCTAGATTAACTACTGTAAACTTTCTCTCTTCAAAATGGCAAGTTATTGGCAAGCTAAATTGAACCTAAGAATCCCATCCATGATGTAATTCATACATTTTGGAATAAGTTTAATGCTGCCTCACACCTGTCTTTTAAAGGACCATTTTTTTCTCTTTTTGCAAATGCTGATATAAATTGAGCATTTTTAAGGTACCAGAAATGCTGCATTTATTTATTTACACGATATATGGCAGGTAATAGTATTTCCATTTATTTCCTTTATTGTCAGTGACATGTTTTGTCTTGGAGGTGGAAACACAGCAGTGTTCAGTAAAGAAGAGAGAAATTATTAATATAAATTTTTAGCTAACAGATTTCTACTGACTTTAGAAAATGTTTGTGGGACAATAGAGGTGAAAACAGTAAGTTTTATTGTATTTATTAAACTTTTTAGTTTTCTTGGAACAAAACACCAAAACAACAAATGACAGACTGCAAAACCGTTTTTCTTCAAACATTAAACACTATTAACTTAACCAGGCAACGTCATAAATAACATTTGCAGCCACTAGCTAAAATAACTACTGCTTTTCAAATCACTTTTAAATAGACCCCATCAAGCTCACTTTTGAATTTCAAAGGAAACAACAAAGGTGTAGAAGGGAAATGCAAAATAAAAACTGCATTTGGAGTGGACTCTGAATGTGGAACAACAGATCTAATGAACCTCTCCAAGGGGTTGCTTGGTCCCCTGCATGGTACAGCCCTCCATGGATACCTGGAGTTAAATTGATTAAATCACAGTATTTATTAGCCTTGACACTGTAATCTCTTGCAGATGTTCACACAAGGTGGTGAGCAAATGGCCCCTGCTGTCAGTGCTGCTAATCATAGGCTTACCTTTTAAATAAATAAAAAAATACCTGAGGAGCAAACTTTACCTGAGTGAACAAAATGGATGACTGTTTATTTCCCACAACAATTATCTCAGTGAAACCCAGTGTGAAGTGACTTTTACCTGAATGAACAAAATGGCTGACCACTTATTTCCTGAACCATTACCTCAGCGAGTATTCTGTGTTAGGAAAATATTATCTGAATGAACAAAATAGCTGGTTGATTTTGCCCTGATCAGATTGCCTTGAGAAATAAAATAACAAAAATGTTTTTGATTATTATTTATTGTATTTTTCAAGAATGCATTGCTACAGTGAATATCCTTCGTTGAGTGAATTTTACTGACCAAGATGGCTGGCTGAACATATCTTAAACTTTTAACAACAGGAATTAATTTTAACAAAAAAATGTGTACATTTATAAATTGTTCAAGTCCTTGCCTTTTCATGTCCATAAATTAACAAGGCCTGACAACAATGTAACCATGTACTTATGGATCAATAACCAAAACATGGATTGCAATGTTATTTGGTATAGAATGCCTTGATCCTCTTTTTTTAAAATTATTGTATACTACTCACTGGTAAAGTGATTATTAATCATATTCATATGTGATTTTGTATAACAGTGTCCTATAATATAAACAATAACATACCCAAGTAAACCACAGAGAAATAAGCACACTACTAATTCACAAGTTAACCAAGGGTCATAAAGCTGATAATTTGGGTCCTGTGGAAATAAAATGAGGAAATCATTGATTTATCATAAACAATGCTAAATGATGCCTAAAGAAGTACTCAACCTGTTTTGCACATCAAATGCCAAGGGCATATTTGCTTCTTTAATATAATCTTTTGCAGCCTGTAACATACATTTTGGGTATTCAGTACTTCTATTGCCTGTTGTTATACTGTAAAATAAACTGGCACCAATTATGAGATTATTCCTCAAACATGCCTCTGTATGCTGTGAAACTTGACGAAAGGAACAAAATGGCTGACTACTTAACTCAGGTACCCACTAAATAAGCAATCAGGACCACTTGTACAATACATTCGTCAAGTCTATGAAATACACATTAACAAATATTGATATTTCCCCAAGACTCTCTTAACAGGTTAGAATTTTATTTCTTTTGTTCCTGGACCACTCTCTTAGACAGGCACACTGAACTAATAAAAAGTCACATCTTAGATGTGGTCTGAATGTTATATTACCTCATTTTGCGCTAGGAATTAAATGTGTAGGCTAGTTAAATTACATTGTCATTTTTATGCTGTCGTTAGAAGCTTATCTGTGGAAGCAGGACAAGAGAGGGGTATTACATTGTGATTAGTAATTGTTTGCCAACTCTTGCATTTCTTTAAGAAAAATAAATTGTATCTGGTTTTGATTTGGCTCAGCAATGTACTGGATCAAGTAAGGTGAAAACAAAAAAATAAAAACACAAAAATACCCACAAGTCACTTGCTCTAATAATACATTTCATGTGTGCGGTTTTAGTAGCACAGATAAATTAAGGAATACATATACATTTTACTGTATAAAACCGTCTGCCACCACAATTCTCAAAGAGGATCACTAGAACCACACAATTTATCAGATTTCGGCCATGCAAAATAATTGGGCATATTTTTAAACAAACACCTTATATTGGTGTGGGATTTGCAGCCCATAGCACAAACTGTTTACATATTGCACATAAAAAATATCTTTATAATCAATAAACAAAAAACTATTGCTAACTGTTGCTAAGAATGCTTTTCTACACAGGCATCATGTAACGAGCACAAATGTATTTGAAAACATTTTCATTCCTTAACAGAAAACACAATATTTTACATTATATGTAATCTTGTTCCAAACGATTGTGTTCTGTTATCAGTCAATTTAGATCTCAGCTCCCTCCCCATAAAGATAATGATTAGAATTAATGTGTGGGTGCACAGTGGCGTAGTGGTTAGCACGTCTGCCTCACAGCACTGGGGTCATGAGTTCGATTCCCGACCATGGCCTTATCTGTGTGGAGTTTGTATGTTCTCCCTGTGTTTGCGTGGGTTTCCTCCGGGTGCTCCAGTTTCCTCCCACACTCCAAAAAAAAAACATACTGGTAGGTTAATTGGCTGCAATCAAAAAAAAAAAAAAAATTGACCCTAGTCTCTCCCTCTCTGTCTGTCTTTCTGTGTGAGTGTGTGTCTATAGTAGGGAATTTAGACTGTAAGCTCCAATGGGGCAGGGACTGATGTGAATGAGTTCTCTGTACAGCGCTGCGGAATTAGTGGCGCTATATAAATAAATGATGATGATGATGATGATGATGATGATGTGTCCATATTCGTAAAGATCTTCCAATGCCTAATCTCTTATCTCAAATGCTGACCTTAAACCTCTAACAATCACACCTTTAAAATACAGATTAGGATAAAACAAATTAATTTTGTCAAAGTTTCCCCAATTGTAGATACTCTATACCATAATTAATGAAGAACCAAAAAATAGCTTGACACCAAAGTACATTGACTTTTACTGTAAGTATCATGGCTGAGCATGGAATGTATCATTTAAGAGACACAGATTTGTCATTATGTGGTGGCAGGAATTCAATGCTGGGAAAGGAATGTGTATGTTTCTTTGTTTGTTTTAAATAACCAACCTAGTTACAATTAGACACAGTCAGATAATTTAAGGTGACATTACAGCTCACAACTTGCTCCTAAAACAAATGGACAGTCAATTGTCTCCCCTCCAAGGCTAAGAATTTTGTCTCTCAGAGGATGGCAGGGCAACAACATCTGACAGAATCAGATGGGAACACAGAGGTTCATTCTACTACAGAATAAATACTAGAGATGGTCACTGACCCCCGTGTTTTGGTTTTGTTTATGGTTTTGGATCTGGATTACCTTCGTGTTTTGGTTTTGGTTTTGCAATACCGCCATTGCGTGTTTTGGTTTTGGTTTTGTTTGGTTTTGTTTTGCTATTTTTGAAAAAAAATACAATTTTTTTGGTCTAAAATAACCTAATTTAGTGCTCCACCAGTTTCTTAGATAAGTGAGGTAATTCTAAAGCTAATAAATTATGAAAAAAACAGTTTAATCCCTGGTAGGCCGTCCTTAACTCGAACACTTGTCTGCAAATTATACAGACAAACCTGGTTGTCTACCTCCTCCATCTTTGATTATTGGCAATGTAGCCATCGTCTTTGGGTGTATATTACACCCTCCACTTGTAGTTGAATATAAAAAAAGCAGCCTGCACAGACTGTGGAACTAGAAATTAAAATTAAATGTACCACGGTAGTTTGGTGGCTATCTATGCCCCCCCCCCCCCTCGCCCTCCACTTGTGGTTGAATATAAAAAAACAGCCTGCACAGAATGTGGAAATAGAAAGTAAAATGAAATGGACCACTGTAGTTTGGTGGCTATCTATGCCCCCCCCCCACCCTCTGCTTGTAGTTGAATATAATAAAAGCAGCCTGCACAGATTGTGGGACTAGAAATTCGAATATACAAAGAAATGGACAAAGGCAGTTTGGTATCTGTCTGCATCAGACCCCCCCCCCCCCCCTCCACTTGTAGTAAAATAGAAAAAAAAAGCAGCCCGCATAGACTGTAGAACTAGAAATTCGAATATACAAAGAACTGGACAAAGGCAGTTTGGTATCTGTCTGCATCAGATCCCCTCTCCACTAGGAGTAAAATAGAAAACTATTCAGCTGTTATATAATCTAGAATATAAATAGAAATTGAGAAAGGCAATTTGGTATCTGTCTGCATCATAATTATTATTGTTATTATTACTTTTTATTTATAGGGCGCCACTAGGTATCCGTAGCGCCGTACAGGGACAGACAGAAGCACAATACAGGGTGAGACAGCACGGTACAGTTAACAAAAAGCACAGAAACTCAGAAGCTCAATGTACAGCTAGATGAGAGGTGAGCAGTGGCGGATCCAGGGGGGGGGGGCTTGCTGCCGGTGGCTGCACACTGTGCAGGTCCGTTCACCAGTGACAGTGTGCTGCCCGGCTGCTCTGATTGTGTTTTAAACACAATCAGAGCAGCGGGGCAGCACACTGTCACTGCCGAGCGGACCTGCACATACTGTGCAGCCGCTGGCAGCCTTAGAAATTAGAAAGGGGGCGGGGCCTAAATCGCCCCCCTAAAATCGCCCGAGGTATAGCAAAAGTCTGGATCCGCCCCTGGAGGTGAGAGCCCCCAGCGGGGTAGAGAGGGGGGTAGAAGGGCAGGAGGACCTCACGGAAGAGACATGGAGCTGGAGAGCAGAGTTAAGGTGGTGGAGAACAGAAGGAGAGGAGGCCCTGCTCGAAGGAGCGTACAATCTAAGGGGAGGGTAGGACGGACAGAGACGCAATGGTGGGAGGAGGGAATGAGGAGAACGGAGGCAGAGACGGAGAGGGGGGAGAGGAGAATGAAAAGGAGGGAGGTAAGAGGGGGACAGAAGTGGGAGGGGGGTAGGGGAGACTGGGAGGAGGTCATAATCATCAACATCCTCATTAGCGCCCTCGTCACCTCCACAAATCTCCCCCTCATCCTCTTCTATTTCCAAAGTGGCATCCTCAATTTGTGTTTCACCGACTACACTCGGGCTGTTCAGGAACACATCAGCAGAACTTCTGAAAGGGCCCTTCTTTATGGGTACACTAACAGAATGCTCACGATTAGACATCCCACTGTTGGATGGACTCTCCACAGGGATTGGTGTCATTTGTGAATCAGAGCAAACATTATCCTCTAATGCCTTACTGTTATCTTGCCGCTCTGCTTTGACTCGTAACAGTAGTTGTGCACCAATTGTAAGCTCTGTAACTTTTTGGGATCTGCCACTAATAGCCAAAGGTGAAGGCCTCATTCTCTCTTTGCCACTGCGTGTGTAGAATGGCATGTTGGCAATTTTTTTTTTATCGGCACTTAACTTTTGCTAGGTAACACTTCTTTTTCGCTTCAACACAGTAAAAAAAAAAATAGTTTTTGTTTTTTGGACTAATTTCGAAACACTGTGTAGTTTGACATCGCCTTGCCCAGATGGGGTACTGGGAACACTAACATCAGGACTGGTGACAGATCCTAGTTGCTCATTCTGCTCATATGTGGACTGCTTTGAATCCATTCTCAGCCCAAAGCACTTGTAGTGCTAAAAATTATTTGGTAGATACTGCTGACAGATAGTAATTTTGACAGCCAGAAATATTTATGCACAATTATGGGGGATACCCCAAAAGCACTGGGAAGTGCTAAAAATTATTTGGTAGATACTACTGACAGATAGTAATTTTAACAGCCAGAAATATTTATGCACAACTATGGGGGACACCCCAAAAGCACTGGGGAGTGCTAAAAATTATTTGGTAGATACTGCTGACAGATAGTAATTTTGACAGCCAGAAATATTTATGCACAATTATGGGGGACACCCCAAAGCACTGGGGAGTGCTAAAAATTATTTGGTAGATACTGCTGACAGATAGTAATTTTGACAGCCAGAAATATTTAGGCAAAATAATGGGGGACACCAAAAAAGCACTTTGAGTGCCAAATATTGAAGAAAAAAAAAAACTCCTCTATCCTCCTCTCTTCTCTAGCGATTTTTGTTAGCACAATTGGATTCAGAATATTGTATTCTCTGTCCCTGCTCTAATCAGCCTGTGACTACCACCTGCTCTCTCTCTCTCTGTCAAATGGCGATGGATTGCTGTGGAGGCGTGTATTTATAATCTTCAAGTATCGCGAGAACTGAGCCCCGAGATCTGACGACGTCACGATGACGTTCGGCCTCGATTTGGATTCCGAACGGGCGGGAGAGCACCGAGCCTACTCGACTCGGTACTCGGATACCCAAAGTTCGGGTGGGTTCGGTTCTCGGGGATCCGAGCCCGCCCATCTCTAATAAATACTAAGATTTATACATGTTGGTTGTTCTGAAAAGAACAAATTCATTTAACAAAAGTATCTCCCAAAATACTTGGACAAATAAAATGTGTGCACCTTTACCCCTTTGGCATGTTATTGTTATGGCAGAATCCTACTATTGAGTTCTAGTGATATGATTTGTTATGATGTCACCTGGAGAAAGGTAATGGGGGGAGTGAGATTTTGCACCAGGGACAAAAAACTGGATCAAGGCTAAAAGGTTGAAATTAATAAAAGGTTCTGTGAATTCCAAGATATCTGTGTAACTTCTGCATATGAAAAAATGACAGTAAAGATGTGTAACAGCGCATAGGGAGAGTCTCAGGTGCCTTAATTATTTAAAGAATGGAAACAGAACTACACAAAATGGGAAACGCTCATTCAATTTATAAGTAACAACAAATGCTGGAAATATATGTTCAAATGTGCTTGTGTGTGTAAGACTGCTACATTTTATTTATAAAGTCTTTTTTTTGACTGACAGTATAATGGAAACAGACCACTGCCAGGTAGTGATTCAGGTGTGCAGGTTTTGTGGGGGATCAGGTGTGCATTGAATTACACAGGTAAGGAGCAGATACCAAAATAAAAGTGGACAATAGCAGGAGGTGTTATACTTAATGGAAGACAATAGAAAAGAAAGTGACAATACGAGATCCAAATGCAGATCAAAGAGAAATTAGACCTTGCACAACAATATATTTGAAGGAATGTTATTTTGTAGGTAACTACAGTTCTTTTTTGGTCATCAATACCCGTGCTGTCACTATCACACACGTACAAACACACACACAATCTTTTTCTATGTGTATATATATATATTGTAATGTGCGTATTGTCGCTAACCAATAACGATTGTCGAACCTCGATTTGTGTTTCCAACGCACAAATATTTATTCGCAATAAGTTGAAAAAATATGCTCAAGCGATGTAATAGTAAATACAGCCGTTACTTAACGCAGGCGCTCTGGATCCAGTGCAGTCATTCAATCCTGAAGTCTGGGGACAAGAAGTCTGCACTCTGGATCACAAGCTGCTGCTTATATACACAATCAAGTACAGTAATACAATGAAGATGGTATGGCTTGCATCTATTGGTCCGGGTCTCAGGAATGTCCAAGGGGTCGTCAATCATTGGCTGGTTCATCCTAAGGAATCCAAAGGAGGGGGTCATCTCTGCAGGGGGTATGCTCTGCTCTTCCCGCCAGAATTCCTTACTCTTAAGTAGTTCATAATTCCCTATCATTCATAACTTGCGTATGCACTCTGCGATTCCCTCGCAGAGCGCACCAAACAGTAGGATATGTAACAAGGTTCATTATGATACCACTCATGATGTTATTCCTTTAACCCGTTCTGTGTATTTCACGAATATGCATGTAACTCTGATATAACATATAAATACTACTATATTTCGACATAACTGACTATGTGTTGCAACTACCAATAATGTGTACTATTTTATAAGTATGCGTGTTTGTGCAAATGTATGGTAAAAGACCAATTACTGTTGCTGCCACGTGTAGTGGATGCGTACGCCCTTTCACGCCGTAGCGTGCCCTTGCACGACATAGCGTACCGTACGCATCTTTTCAGACGAAGACAACCAAGTTTGCTAGACTTTAATTGAAATGACTTTATCCAATTTGCTGACTTCGACAGTTCCACCCTTTGATAGTGTAATAAACTATCACCCAATCACCGTTTCAAGTTCAGGATTATACAATACTTCTTCACAGACCATGATCTCGGTATCTGGTACCACCCTTTCAGTCTCTTTCTCAGTGTTACTCTTATGAGACCGTTTTCCACACTTCAACACAGTAGGAACACATTTGACAACTAAACCAATTGCTAAGATGACACCCAGTATAAGGAGAAGGAGCTTACCTACACTCGCAATCATTTCCTGTACCCACTCCCCCAGACCAGAGAACCATTTTGCTGGGTTCAACCATGAGAACCAACCCGCCACCTTTTCCCCGACCTCATATAACGAAGAATTATGGCTCTTTCGAAATTCCCATTTCAGCTGCAAAATTTCATCCATCTTCCGGTCTATAACCTCTTTAGGGTCTTCCGTATTATTAGTAATGTACGTGCAACATTTGACACCGAACTGGGTGGCCAGTGTCACACAGTACCCACCAGTAATAGAGGTGAGATAATTTAGTACCAGTCTATGTTGCACCAACTCCTTCTTGTACGCTTGTAGCTCCCTTCCAGTATACCTGAAAGTGTCATCATACATCTCGGTGATATTATCTATTAATTTAGCTAGGTCTTGGATATATTTAAAGTTTAATGTTCCCCGAGCGGTCCTGGTGAGATCTAGAGCAACCATAACTTGGAAACCAGCAGTTTCACTAATCAATTTTGTAGCTATGGGTTCCTCACCAGGAATCATATTTCTCTTGCCACGGTGTTCATACTGTGTGTGTATGTATGGTGGTGATGTAGTCTTGTGAATATCTACCATTTCTTCATGAGTAATAGTCATGATTTCAGGAACCAGTTTAGCTAAGAAACACAAGCCCTTGGAACTCGGAGTCACCCAGGAATAAGCTTTCCTCCCACAAACAAAATACACATCATCAGGGAGAACGTAAGGAACAGTATGCCCATGAATTATATCACACAGAGTCTTGATAAAACTACCCATGCCTAGTGTCTCCATCTGTTCTAGACACGTGTCGGCATTAATGATATTTTCACATTTATCTGTAGAGACTTTTCCAATAGATACCTTCTTATGTTTGGTTATACGCCCCAACTTGTGACTTCCATCAGCATTCCTGCCTAGTAGTGACCTTGTGAGTCTCTCTCTAAAATGAGTGTGGCGAGCCATTGTCTGATCTGATAGGTCAGCCTCCCAATTCTCCAGGCGCTTTGCATGAGATATGTTTAGGCACAGCAACGATCTGCCTATGGAGTATTGTCGAAGCGTCAGACTAGGGGACCTAGTGTTATTGTACCTCCCTTCTATGGGCCTCCCACCCCTTAATTCGAGTACTTCGGATATGTTTAGCGGGAATGGCACTAGTCCTATGTTATGCTGCCCTTGAGGCACGTGAGAGCACACCCAACACTCAGTTTGGTTTAGCACCTTACCCACCAGGGAGTGATAATCCTCCAATGGATGCCCGCCTATATTCAGAGTACTGGGGGACTGGCATCGTTGGATGCATCTCTCGTCAACTAGGGAGTTGCAGAACTTGCAGATACAATACTCATCAGACAATAGCCCCTCACACTGCCTCCGAGTTCCTGAGCTAGCAGACCTTTTCATAACCCCTGGACCAAGTTTGATAATGGGCTGCTCAGGATATCCTATTAACTTTTCTTCGGCCTCCATTTCATCCGTATCACTCCCAGAACTCTCCTCCATCCTCCATTCTCCTTCACAAAAATAGAATGTCCTAGAAAAAGTAAAAACAAGGAAAATCCTGGAGCAAAAGAAAAACAAAAACCGCCACTCCATCGCTGGAAAGATAGTTCTGAGGCAACGTCTCTGGTTCAGGTGTCTTAACTGCAGGCTTTAGGTCTCCCGGAACAGGCTCACAAGTGACAGCTCTATGTCGTCGGTCTGAGTCTTGTCTTGCACTTTCTCCGGATTATGGACTCTCCTGCAGTGGGTGGAATGGACCCAAGTGTCTCTCTCTGCAACCTTCAGTGATGTAGTACTGGTCAGCAGCACTTGGTACGGGCCTTCCCAACGGTCTGTTAAACAACCTGAACGTAAGAAATTGCGGATCATAACATAGTCTCCAGGTTCAACATCATGACAGTTCGTTTCTGGCATACCAGGTGACAGCATTTTTAGTTTTTGTTGTTGTTGTTTCAGCTGTCTACTCATTCTTATAAGATATTGTACAGTCACTTCATTATTACACTTTAAGTCGTCTTGTGGACTCACGATCAAATGAGGTTGTCGTCCGAACAGTATCTCAAAGGGGGACAGATTAAGAGGAGGTCTAGGAGTGGTTCGAATGCTGTGGAGGACCAACGGCAAAGCCTCAGGCCATGCCAACCCAGTTTCAGCCATTATCTTACCTAGTTTGTTCTTGATAGTACCGTTTACTCTCTCCACCTTACCACTGGCTTGTGGTCGGTAAGGGGTGTGAAGTCTGCTACTGATTCCCATGAGTTTACACATATTTTGGAAGACATCACCAGTAAAATGGGTACCCCTATCACTTTCAATGATTCTAGGGATACCGAACCTACACACAAAGTCTTGTACAATTTTCTTTGCAGTGAACACAGCAGTATTAGTGGCTGCCGGATATGCTTCTACCCAACCGGAAAACACATCAATACACACTAACACATACTTCAGATTCCTGCACGGTGGTAGTTGGATATAGTCAATTTGTATTACCTGAAAAGGTCCGTCTGTAGGAGGGATGTGGGATGGCTCAGTTGGAATAGTTTTCCCAACATTTTTCCTCAAACAAGTAAGACATGACATTGCTTTCTTACCAGCTTGAGAGGAAAATCCGGGAGCACACCAGTATGCTCTCACCAGTTTGCACATACCTTCTTTACCCAGGTGAGTCAGGCCGTGTGCTGCTTCAGCCAGGCTTGGATAGTATGTTCGGGGAGCTACAGGCTTACCTTGTCCATCCCTCCAGAGTCCTGAGGACTCTTGACCACATCCCTTCGCCTTCCAGACCGCCTTCTCCTGCAGGGAACACAAATCTTGCATTTCAATTAATTTCTGCGTGTCTAATGTCTGAAAAACCATCATAGTCTCGGTCGATACAGTCATAGGTTGCCCTGCTGCCCATTTAGCAGCTTCGTCTGCCCTGTTGTTGCCCAATGACACTGGGTCTTCTTCAAAGGTATGGGCTTTGCACTTTATGACGGCTACTGTTCTGGGTAACTGTATCGCTGTCAGAAGTCCTTTTATGTGTTGTGAGTGTGCCACTGGTGTACCTGCTGCTGTCGTAAAGTTTCTAAGACGCCAAAGGGCCCCAAAATCATGCACTACCCCGAAGGCGTACCTAGAGTCAGTATATATGTTGGCTGATTTACCCTCTGCCAATTCACACACTCTCCTTAGTGCTACTAGTTCCGCCACCTGGGCTGAGTGAGGTGGACCAAGGGGTTCAGCTTCTACCACATCCTGATCGTCTACAACAGCGTAACCAGTACATAGCTCTCCTGTCTCTGTCTGTCTATGGCAACTTCCGTCTGTATAAAACGTAAAATCTACATTTTCTAAGGGGGTGTCACATATGTCGGGCCTTGCAGTAAAGGTCTGATTCAGGTGTTCCATACAGTCATGCGTGTCAGTATTCTTGCCTAACTCATCATCAACCAGGGTCTCCTCACCTCCCACCCTTTGTGTCTCTTGAGACACATACGGAAGGTATGTAGCTGGATTTAGGGTGCTACATCGTTTGATGGTGATGTTTGAGGGTGCCATCAGGGCTAGTTCCCACTTTGTGAATCTAGCTGAAGAAACATGTCTGGTTTGGGCTGAATTTAACAGAGCTGATACAGCATGGGGTGTATAGATGGTTGAATTATGTCCTAATACTACATCCTCGCTCTTACTTACTAGAAGGGCCGTTGCTGCTACACTTCTGAGACATGTTGGGAGTGACCTTGCCACATTGTCTAATTGTGCACTGTAGTATGCTACCGGTCTGCTAGCGTCACCATGTTTCTGTGTGAGGACACCTGCTGCACAGCCATCAGCTTCTGTACAAAATAGCTCAAAAGGCTTTTCATAATCAGGTATTCCCAATGCAGGTGCTCTTGTCAGACTATCTTTAAGATTAAAGAACGCTTGCTCCGACTCTTCTGTGTGTATGACACGTTCTGGTTTTGAGGAAGAGACTAGCTCCTGCAATGGTAATGCCAGAATAGAAAAACCTGGGATCCAGGACCTACAGTATCCACACATCCCCAAGAAAGTACGAATCTGCTTCTGGCTCTGCGGCAGGGTCATGTGTTGTATGGCCTCAATTCTGTCGGTTGTCAGGTGTCTTAGCCCCTTAGTGAGGCAGTGTCCTAAGTATTTGACCTTAGTCTGACATGGCTGTAATTTATCCTTTGCCACCTTGTGCCCTGTTTGTGAAAGATGAAGCAACAACAATTTAGTATCATGTAAACATGACATAAAAGAATCAGAGCACAACAACAAATCGTCCACATATTGAATTAGAACAGACCCATTGTGGGGTTGAAAGGATTGCAAACAGTCATGTAAGGCTTGGGAGAAAATACTGGGGCTGTCAATGAACCCCTGGGGTAGTCTGGTCCATGTGTATTGCACTCCCCTGTAGGAGAATGCAAAAAGGTATTGGCAGTCAGGGTGAAGAGGGACTGAAAAGAAAGCAGAACATAGATCAATGACAGTAAAATGACTGGCAGACGGTGGAATCTGCATGAGGATGACAGCTGGATTCGGCACTACGGGGAATTGGCTCTCAACAACTTTGTTAATTCCCCTTAAGTCCTGGACTAATATATAGCCCCTCCCCCCACTCTTCTTCACAGGGAAAATGGGACTATTTGCTGTACTGGCTGTACGAATTAAAATCCCTTGTTGTAACAGCCTCTCAATAACAGGATATACCCCTAGTTCCACCTCCGGTTTTAATGGATACTGTGGGATTTTTGGGGGGGCTATCCTACCACTTTTTAGATTGACCATGACAGGGGCTACGTTTGCCATCAGTCCAGTGTCCTGTCCATCTCTGGTCCATAGGGAACCTGGTATTTCCAGCAACATCCCCTTTACTTGAGATGGACTTTGTTCTATAACAGGAGAGTGTAACATTAACCTTGGAGGGGTGTCCAATATGTCCTGTACCTCATGTGCAACCCTCTCGGGTATATCTAGGAACACACCATCTGAAGTACAGTATATGACACATCCCATTTTACATAACAAGTCTCTCCCTAGCAAGTTAGTAGGAGCCGCTGCAGCCAAGAGAAACGAATGCTTAGTATGCAGAGGCCCGATAGTAACTTCGGCGGGTTTAGTTAGAGGATAATGTAACACTTTTCCCGTCACCCCCATAGCTGGAATAGTTTTGCTGGTCACCTGTAGATTGAAAGGAGAGGTTATCACAGATCGGGCCGCCCCTGTATCTACAAGAAAAGTTTGTTTCCTGCCAGCTATGTCAACTATCATTGTTGGTTCTTCACTCTGACTCTCAGTTAACCTCACTGGCTGTAGACTACAGGTATGACCTGACCCCTAGCGCTGACTAGTGATTTCCCGCGCAGCATTTGCTGCCGTAATATGCGCGGGTAGATGTGAGTCTTCTAGTCTATGTGAATCCTTTCTTGGAGGATATCTATGTGACCCACCCCTATGTGTATTGAGTCTTTCTTTATTACAATCTCTAGCGTAATGTCCTTCCTCGTTACAGTTGAAACACCTGATCACTTTAGGTTTCCTGTTATATGGGTTGTATGCTGGTGGTCGTGTATGCACCCCTTCTAGAGCCTGTATACTTACCGTCATTAACCTATCACTTTTCTCTTCCCTTTTTCTAAAAAGGTTCTTGTCATGCTCCACAGCAGACTCCCTAAGGAAGTCTACCGTGACGCCTCTCCAATTAGGTAATGTGGTTTGTACTCTCGTCTTTAAATTTTCCCTAAGGCCATCCATCAGTACCCCTACAGCTACCTCTCTGTGATGTGGGTCCTCACTTATGTTGGATATCCCAGTAAATCGTGCAATCGCTGTTATAGCTCTAGCAAAGTAATCTGAGGCAGTTTCACTATCCTTTTGTTTAATGGTGAAAATCTTACTCCAATTTACTACTACTGGAAAACAGATGGCTAAGTGTTTGACAATTTGTTCTATATTCCGTTGGTTAATCTCATCAGTCAGGGTGTCATCTTCCTCCAACAAACAATCTCCAATAAATTTTTGTATGTTAGTATTGGGAGGAAGACACGCCCTCAACACTACCCGCCAATCCTTACTGGTTGGTTCATGAGCATTCCCTAAGTCTTTAACAAATTTCTGACATTTAGCTAACTCTTTTCTAGGATCTGGGAATTCAGTCATAATGGAACGTAATTCTGATCTAGTCCAGGGACAATGCATTGTAACATTTCTTAAAGGAACTACACCATCCTTATCCGGTTTCCCATTGGGAACAGATATTGTGCGGACCGGGAACACACCCTCTGGTACACTAACTTCAGGGGACGCTACAGGATTTACAGGCCCTAGATTTAGAACACTTTCACTCCTAGTGATCACGCTACTCTCACCTATCTCAGCCATTTTCTCATACTTGCGCTGAGCCTCTAGTACATTAACAGCATGGGCAATGGCCGAAATCACAGTGGGTTCATCTTCGTTTTCAGATACACTTGATTGAAACTGATTTAAAACAGGGTACAACTTAGTAATTTTTCTATTTTCAGTTTTAACAACGGCTGTACTTACCCCTCCCGCCACATAAGGTGGCGGGGGCGCGCTTGCGCTGAGTTCGCCACGCTTCTCAATGGTTACATCCGCCTTGCGCGCGCTTTTCGCCACGCCTATTTCCGGTTTGTATTCGCTGCTCTGCCACGTGTTACCTTCCATTTGCCACAATTTTAAACAATCATTATGTCTATTTCTCTTTTTCGTTGACTTGATCAACCATATTTTATCTTTTACAGTATTCAGTACCTCTGCATTAAAACTCCCTATTGTTGGGAAAGGCCTATCACAAGCTTTGGTCATCCCGACCCACGTGTCACAATACACAGTTGCATATGCACCATACTTCTTACACATGAGAAACCTCGCTGAACCAATAGGGCCTTCCTTAGGCAGTACACTGACCATCTCTAGCGTATGCTTAGCACCCATGTTGAACAATATACCTTCTACCCGGAACACAGACACACCGCAATGCTCTGTTCCTTCCGGCCAAATGTGAAATACAGACACACCGCAATGCTCTGTTCTTTCCACCTAATAATTTCAACTCTGTTGCTATACTCACCGCTAGAGATCTATAATCCTCGGTGAACGTATTTCCTTTAGCCGCGTTCACTCGCTTTTCTCGCCCCTGGCGAGGATCCCTAATACAGAAATATCACTGTGGGCCCCAAGGGCTATCAGCTCCTCGATACCCTGGCTAAACCACAAAATCTGCTGAGTTTATTATCGCTGGGAGCGCAAAGTCGATACAATCAACCTGCCTTTCCAGTATAATTCCTCCTAGCTGCTTCACCAATTCGCACTAACGGTGCGACCGGATCGCACTGCCTACCAATACTAATTATTAGCAAACCTTGCGATCTATTGGTAGCGCTTTGCGAAAACCCAGTTTTCGCATTCGGTATACCTGCCCTGTATACCGTCCTTCAGTTGGGCAATCCGCCTCGTCAGACAGCAACTGAGCACCTCAACAATAAAACAGTGTATCTACGTTACAACATCACACACTATACACCTTTTCTGCGCAGAAAATCAAAAGTTCCCAACAATAGTAATAATGTCTCAGAGGCTTTCACAAGTAATTATACTATGCATGTATAATAACTATCAACACGATTGTTTAACCACGTGGCAAGTTTACCGGAAGTTCGCGTACGCACAGCAGGAAGTACACATACGCTAAACAATGCAATACAGTTAAAACGCACAATGACAGAAAAAAGAAACAGTTTTCTCTTTTGTCCCTAGGTTCTAGTTAGCGTGCCCTAGATAATGCAAAACGGACATTCGGTTTCGCAACACAGAGTAAAATTCAGGTTTTGAACACCATGCGTTCTTACCCGTTTATGACGCGTCTCCACCCTTTGTTGAGGAACCGAAATCCGTTGGTCTTGCGTATCATCGGCAACGAAACCTCCAAAGCTCACGAGCCCCCAAATTGTAATGTGCGTATTGTCGCTAACCAATAACGATTGTCGAACCTCGATTTGTGTTTCCAACGCACAAATATTTATTCGCAATAAGTTGAAAAAATATGCTCAAGCGATGTAATAGTAAATACAGCCGTTACTTAACGCAGGCGCTCTGGGTCCAGTGCAGTCATTCAATCCTGAAGTCTGGGGACAAGAAGTCTGCACTCTGGATCACAAGCTGCTGCTTATATACACAATCAAGTACAGTAATACAATGAAGATGGTATGGCTTGCATCTATTGGTCCGGGTCTCAGGAATGTCCAAGGGGTCGTCAATCATTGGCTGGTTCATCCTAAGGAATCCAAAGGAGGGGGTCATCTCTGCAGGGGGTATGCTCTGCTCTTCCCGCCAGAATTCCTTACTCTTAAGTAGTTCATAATTCCCTATCATTCATAACTTGCGTATGCACTCTGCGATTCCCTCGCAGAGCGCACCAAACAGTAGGATATGTAACAAGGTTCATTATGATACCACTCATGATGTTATTCCTTTAACCCGTTCTGTGTATTTCACGAATATGCATGTAACTCTGATATAACATATAAATACTACTATATTTCGACATAACTGACTATGTGTTGCAACTACCAATAATGTGTACTATTTTATAAGTATGCGTGTTTGTGCAAATGTATGGTAAAAGACCAATTACTGTTGCTGCCACGTGTAGTGGATGCGTACGCCCTTTCACGCCGTAGCGTGCCCTTGTACGACATAGCGTACCGTACGCATCTTTTCAGACGAAGACAACCAAGTTTGCTAGACTTTAATTGAAATGACTTTATCCAATTTGCTGACTTCGACAATATATATATATATATATATATATATATATATCTATATGCAAACAGTGATAGGAAGGCGCCTAATAGTGTGAGAATCCTAAGTATAAATCTTATGTGCGTACCAGCTGTACGGAGAACCATGCTCATGTCAATCAATTGGTTCAGCAAGTCCAATCCAATCCGTTCCACAGACGTGTGGACCCAATATACTCGTATGATTCAGGAAGAACAGAAAAAATCACATGTACTAAGCTGCTGGTTTGAAAAAGTGGGGATGTTGCCTATAGAGTCTAGCTGTCATTTTGTAGAAGGTACTAAATAAATGAAAGCTAGAATCTGATTGGTTGCTATAGGCAACATCCCTACTTTTTCAAACCCGCAGGTTAGTAAATCTAGCCCATAGTTTGTTATCATAATAAAAATATTGTGGATACCACCACCTCACTACACACACCAATCGTGAGTAAGCGTACCAGAAATATATAAAAAGAAGGCTTGTTTTTGTTTCCTTGTACCACAACGTTGTATGCTATCCCAGAGCGGCGAGAGGGATCTTAATGAAGATTAACAACAAGGAATCCAGATAAGCCTTCTTTTTATATTTTTCTGGTACGCTTACTCATGATTGGTGTGTGTAGTGAGATATTGGGTCCACATGTCTGAGGAACGGATTGGATTGGACTTGCTCAACAGATTGATTGACATGCGCATGGTTCTCTATACAGCTGGTACGCACATAAGAATTATACTTAGGATTCTCACACTAATAGGCGCCTTTCTCTCACTGTTTGCATTGATTACATTATTGGACTTACCAACCATGTTTGGAAACATTCCTTAGAGATTCTGGTCCATATTGACATGATGGCATCACGCAGTTGCTATAGATTTGTTGGCTGCACATTCATGCTGCAATCTCCTGTTCCACCACATCCTAAAAGTGCTCTATTGGATTGAGATCTGGTGACTGTCGAGGTCATTGGAGTACACTGACCTAAGTATCATGTTTATGGAACCAGCTTGAGATGATTTGTGCTTTGTGACCAGGCACATTATCCAGCTGGAAGTAACCATTAGAAGATGGTAGACACTGGCCATAAAGGGATGCACATGGTCAGCATCAATACTTAGGTAGGCTGTGTCATTTAAATCATGCTCAACAGGGCCTAATGTGTGCCTAGAAAGCATTATCCACATCTTTACATTGTAGAAAAAAAGGCCAGATGGATCCATGAATTTATGTTGTTTATGCCAAATTCTGGCCCTACCATCTGCAGCTTGCATCAGAAAGAGATTTGTCAGACCAGGAAACACTTTTTTCAATCTTCAACTGTCCAGTTTTGTTGAGCCTATGTCCACTATAGCCTCGGTTTCCTGTTCTTAGCTGACAGGATTGGAACCCAGTGTGGTCTTCTGCTGCTGTAGCCCATCCACTTCAAAGTTCTACGTGTTGTATGTTCAGAGATTCTATTCTGCATACCATTGTTATAACACATTGTTATTTGAGTTACTGTCGCCGTCCTGTCAGATTGAACCAATCTGGTCATTCTCCTCTTACCTCTCTCCGAATTAAGGATCATTGGATGTTTTTTGTTTTGTGCAGCGTTCTCTGTTATGGATGGTTGTACATGACAATCCCAGGAGACCAGCAGTTTCTGAGATACTCAAACCACCCAGTCCGGCAACAACAATCATTCCACGATCAAAGTCACTTAGATCACATTTCTTCCCCATTCTGGTGTATGTGAATAACAACTGAACCTGTTGACAATGTCTGCCTGTATTTCTGCACTGTGTTGCTGCCACATTATTGGTTGATGATATATATGAATTAACGAGCAGGTGTACCTAATAAAGTGGCCATTGAGTATATATTCTATTTTTATTCAGCCCACAAAACAGATTCTTCAATGAATCTGAATCAAACACTTTAGAAGTAACCAGTGGCTTTAGGTGTAGTCCTGCAGCCATATAAAATGCCTGTTTCTTACAGTTTCATCATCTCAATTATAATATATTTGCCATTTTCACATTAAAATGTTGGCTAAAACCAGTGGCTGAAGTGAAAATTTAGAAGTGGCGGTATGGAATTTAGAAAGTGGAGGTTTGAAAAATGTAATGGACATGTAAGTGAATGGAATTGTATAGTTTTACAATGAAGGCAGTAGGAGAAGTGGTGTTTTAGCAAACCACACCTACTTCTAACACTGGCTCAAACAGTAATAATTGATTAGGCCTAAGCTACTGACACAGTTGCACAACTAGGTGACAGCTTTAGAGAGGTGAAAGCATTATGTATCACATATGGAGAGATCTGATTGGCTATGACCTCTCCACTGCTGTCAAAACCAGCGGTCCACACTTACAACCAAATATGTGTTCAAGTCCCTTTAAGAGAGCATTACCACATCTTTTTTTTTTTGTTAGACCTAGGAAAACGAATTGCTTGCAATATTCAAAAGTAACAGTGATGATAATTACATGGTTCCATTTGTGGCTTGCTTGTTTGAATTCCTTTTCGATTAGTCCGGTAATCACTACATCTCTCTATTAAAAGAGTGCTTAATAAAATACTGCCCTGTTGAAAGTTTCAGACAGATTCATTCAAAGCGCCTCATGTTTTATGCAGGGAATGTATGGAAGTTAAACTGTAAATAAATCAACATGTGAATCTGATCCTGCCAAACAATAATGACTCGCCAATTAGAAAAACAAGGAAACATCAGTTAACTTGAATTTACTTCTAAGCACAGAAAACCTGCAAATACATTCATATTTTCTTAGAAATAGATCCAAAACACGCAAGATAGAAATCTTTGATTATTCACATTTAGCACGGCTCTGTACATATGTAAAACAAGATTGTGGTTTGAAAAAAAGGAATGTTATATAAAGAACTAATTAAATGTATTTAAGGTCAATTGGCCTATAGTTGGCAGGAACTGGCATAACATTTCTTAACTGGAATAGTTCTGTACAGCAGTGACAGCAACAGGCAGCACCAAGGACACATACAGCCTTTAGCAAGTAACCTTATCAAAGCAACAAAATGCACTAACTTAATTTTGGGGTGTCCATGTACCCAATGATCAGCAATTATGGCCGAGATTATCTTCTGCGTAAGCTGTGCCATATGGCCACCACTTCTGTTTTTCTACAAGTGCAATTAGCCAATTTGCAAAAATCATCTTCTACTTCTTTTTTTTGTACAAAAATCAACAACATACCTGCAACATTTTTTATTCCCTAATTAGACCCTTGGATCAACTCTAACATTATTGGTGTGCAAGAACATATACTGAATACACAGAATTAAAACCGTCTTCAGACAGAAAAACGTATTCAACTGGTCAAAGCAAAATATAGGTCCCTGAAAATCATTGTCGCCCAGTAAAATTAGTATACAACATGTAAAAAGTCCCACACCATAATTTACAACTTTCCGCTCAACTTAAATATATTTCGTTTTGCCACAAAACCAAAAGATATTTAATATGGGCAGCACGGTGGCTAAGTGGTTAGCACTTCTGCCTTACAGCACTAGGGTCATGAGTTCAATTCTCGAACATTGCCTTATCTGTGAGGAGCTTGTATGTTCTCCCCGTGTTTGCGTGGGTTTCCTCCAGGTGCTCAGGTTTCCTCCCACACTCCAAAAACATACTGGTAGGTTAATTAGCTGCTAACAAATTGACCCTAGTCTGTGTGTATGTGTGTGTGTGTTAGGAAATTTAGACTGTAAGTCCAAAAGGGCAGGGACTGATGTGAGTGAGTTCTCTGTACAGCGCTCCGGAATCAAGTTGCGCTATATAAATAAATGGTGATGATGATGATGATGAATGTCTGTCTCATTGCCATGGACACAAAAAATGCAGCCTGGCAACTGAGCAAAGTCCCCCAATCTTTAGACAGACTGTGAATGACAGCCCCATCTCTAGTGCCAGGAATCAATTACAATTGGTAACCATCATCAGACCTTAATGAAATAACGTTCGCACTGTGCCCCAATAATATTATTTCTGTAGCCATGGCTTCCTACGGAACACAGTACAGAACAATATGTCTGTAAGCAACAAATGGCAGGAACCCAGTATAATAATGTTGGTGGGCGTATTCAGTACAGGCTGCTATCTTTCTTGTTTTGGAGTCACAGGCTAGAGTGCAATGTTTTTCTTGTCTGATGGCACAGGCAGGCTAATTTTGTGGGGGACACAGACTGGTGTATGTTTTTTTCTAGGGGCACCAACTGATGTAATGCTGTTTGTGGGGGCACAGTGTAGCATTTTTTGTGGAGAGAACATACTTATGTAATTGTTTACATAGTGTGGCTACAAAGTGGATACAATGCTTTTTTTCTGTGGCACAGTAAATCGTGCGTGGGGCAGAGATCCGTTTATGTGTTAAGTTGCATTGAGCACAGGCTGCGTATAATATGCTAGGTACAGTGGCGCACGCGGGGGGGGGGGGGGTTTCTGGGTCACCAGAAACCCCTCCCCTCCGCTAAAAAAGTGTACTACATAGCGGCACTGTACTATACAGCAGCCGCGGCGCTGTCAAAGAAGCATCCGCGGTGGTGCTGTTCCTTGTAAGATTTGATTCAGTTACCAGCTTTTGTGCATAACACCACCAATAATTATTTCAGCATGGCTTACAAATTGTTAATTCCAAAATGGCTGTCTCTTGGCTACTAACTCTTGGATAAATGTGTGCAGGCCTGGACTATGATAATGTCACAACAGTAAAGCACTGCGCAGTAGATTAACGCTATATAGATAATAATAATGGATCAGCAATATTATTAGAGATAATTCCACCTTTATAATGAGAATTTTGAAGAGTAACACAACCTCCCCCTTATTATAATTAAAATATAAAATAAGAATTATCCTTTAAATACTTAGGTGCAGATTCAATTAGCCGCAAGGAGATCTGATGTGTCCACAGAGAAACATGGCGTCAGAACTTGTAATAACACCTCCGCTCATTTTCCGTCCCACCGAACAGAGATGTAAGGGAAAACTAAGTGAGATTTCTACACCATATTAGCCGGCAAGGTGTGCAGCCGGACATCGTGGCATCTCATGGCTAATTGAATCTGCCGCTTACTGTAGAATGGTGGGACTACAAACAGTCCATATAACAAGTGTAATCAGAGCAGACTTGTATATCCAGTCCTCCATGACTACACTGCATTTAGTTGCTATGCATGCTACATAACTGCAGTTTTTACTATGCTTAGATGAAGGCTGCATATAAACTGCAATTAAAGCCGACAGTGGTGGCATTATGTGTTCAGGCTTACATGGCTAACAATTTAAATGTGTTATTTTATTAAATATTTTACGTTTTTAACATAGGAAAGTAGTTTTAGTTGGGGAATAACAGGTTTACTTAAAAAGATTGCACACAAGGGGGCACATTTATCAATCATCGGCAAAAATTAAAAATAGTTATCAATCCTTATCGCATGGATAAGGATTGAACTATTTCTCAAATTTATTAAAAACGGATCACAGAAACAGCAGTTCCGAAAAACTGCTGTTTCTGTGATAAAAAAAATCACACTTACACCCCTCTTCGGACGCGCTGTCTCAGGATCTCCTCCAGGTGTTCTTCGCTCCTCTTCATCCTTCAATTGCGCATGTGCAGTTTGCACAAAGATCCCCGCTCTGTCTCTGCAACTATCGTTGCAGAGAGCGAGTGGTGAGTGACAGGGAGGAATCATGTGATCCCTCCACACATGCGCTGTCCAGCTCTGCTCTTCATAGCAGAGCTGACAGCATTGGATTTTTTCAATTATGATAATGGCGTACATTAACATGATAAGTTTCCGAAAAAAACGATTTTTCGGAACTTGTTAGATTGCGGCCAGGAGCAGTCACCATACTGTTGAATGGTGACTGCTCCCAAAAACGAAGAGAAGTGCAAAGCAGCAGATATCCATGATATCTGCTGCAGTGCACCTTTCATAAATATGCGGAAATATGAGGGCACAGAGGGACCTTAATTTCACGGTAAGTGCATGATAGTGCACTATCGTGCTTTCTTAAATATGCCCCAAGATTTTAAGGCTGATCAGACCATACACCGCCAATAACCAAGTGACTTGCTCACATGTCCTGTGAGGGCCCTTGGTGAAGACCTCCTAATGGCTGCATTGGGCACTTCATACCACAGATACCAACCTCACAGCAGTCTCACATAACATACCAAGTATATTTAATGCTGGTAAAATGGGATTTATTCCCTCTACCACATACGGGTCTACATAAAGCAGTTAAATTGTGTAAATGCATTTATATAAGGATATTCTCCTCACAGATAAACGAATGTTAGTATTATTAATATATAGCAGCGTGTGCAGCCAATATTGAAGCCTACGAATCTAAAATGGCTGTAGCGTGCTAAAAGCCACCATGTAACTGCAGGGCTTACCTCTCCAGAGGTCTTTTCTCTCCAGAGCGGACATGCAGGTAGCGGCCACAGACAGTCAGAGACGACTGTCCAGCTTTCTACCAATAGGAAGAGAGACGAGAAAATGGCGGTCTGCAGAGTCCATATTACAGTTTGACAAGGGCTGAAATAGAGCTGGGGTAATATTTGTGGAAAGTGTCTTACAGTTAATATGGATCTTTTCATGTTATCAATATTCTACAAATATGATTATTATTGCAGGAGGTCAATATACTGTAACATCATATATCAATCAAAAAATCAGGCAGTGTACATTGGATAATACTCCCACCACCACTATACAATGTCCCTGGTCTATAATTTTTGATTATAGACCAGGGACAGTGATTTGAGTGTTTGTTTAAACAAAATAAAATTAAAATAAAATCAAATGTGACCCTGGAACAGTGCTGCATGTGACATGTGCCTTAGTAGATCCTGTGGTAAACACTTCCGTATGTTGGTATTAGGGTTTTGTGTATTACTGAGATTCATCAATGGCCACCCCCACCTATGAAAGTGCCACATTGGGGCCTAGATTTGGAAGAGGAGAGTCCCATTACAAAACAACAGCAGGTGTCTTTTACAATATAGTTCCCTTTAAAAAACATTAGCAGATATTACAGTCATCTCTGATTTTCCTTTTTTCTGTGGCATTTCTTTTCTTACATTATATTTCACTACACTGAATGGACGATTGGATGCGGATTTAGGGCTATATTTACTAAATTGCTGGTTTGAAAAAGTGGAGATGTTGCCTATAGCAACCAATGTGCTAATGATAACTAGAATCTGATTGGTTGCTAATAGCAACATCTCCACTTTTTCAATCCCACAGTGTAGCAAATATACCCCCTAATCATTTAAGTGAAAAATATAAGCGTAATTGTGCAAACAAACTGTCATCTAGTAACAAAGAATGAGGATATACCGCCCCCTTTATAACGTTCATTTATATGTATTACTATGTCATGGTTTTGTATAAATGTGATGAAATGGATTGCACTAGCTATTGATTTGATTGAAGGGATAGTGGCACTTGCAATAAAACACTTTAAATGTCTTGAGAATGTCTTGAATGCTGGCTGGAGGCGATCACGGATTTATTCTCCATCGCCAATTAACTTTTCTTCACTCTGTTGTTTACTTGCAAGAGGTATATGACACAGCAAAGCCCTAAGGCCATACACACTCTGAATAGCCAAACATCTCTCTACCAGCAGTTTGGCTGAAATGTTACTGGAGGCTATGTGAATCCCAATGACCTAGATATCAGGGCATCACAAACCATCACACTTACACTAACTAGAACACATGCAGGGATGGAAATTCTACAGTTCACTCAGCTGAAACTGAATGCTCTCAATACCTGCAGAACATCTTGTTCAAATAGAATGTCCATAATCAATAGGCCTCTTCATGGTTTAAAGAATGAAGAGTGACAGTTCTGATTCCCAGAGGTCACAAAGCAGCCACTGGCAATGTCTATTTACTGGGGAACAAATAGACCATTTAAATTTTAAATGATACCTGCCCGGCAGCAAAGTGCCCCTCAGGTCACCATGTTCATGTTTTTTCTAATGTTTCAGCATATACAACAATATAAATACACTGCAAACAGACGTAATCAATGATGCTAGAGTTTAAAGTATCTCTAGTGAGATGAAGGTAAGAAGGTTGCAAAATAAAAAAAAAATGAGTGCTTGGAACATCAGAGCCTGCATTGTCTCTGACTTTACAAGCTCTAAACAGGTCTTTCTGTTGCTCAATCAGTCCACCTGCCTTCAAGAACTGGAAATGAATATGAATAAGAGCTACATAGCAGGTCTTACCTACTGCCATGTGGAGCACACTATATTGCTAGCCACTACTTTCTGGTATAATGTTCAGCAACCTGTGTCTATTCAGCTGTTGTGAAAGTACAAGTTACTGCATGTCCTGTTGGCCAGAGGGCATGCTGTGATTTGTAGTTCCACTACAAAGCAGGATAGCCATACGTTGCCTACCTCTGTAGAACAGTGGAACCAGATAATTTTGTAATTGATCTCTAAAAATAAAAGCCTTACAAATCATGCCATTAAACCACATACCCACTGGCAGTATTTTTGGGTGTTTTTTTTTTTCACTATTGCGTAGGAGCTCATTGTAGACTTCCCTAATGCGGTAACCTGCAGTGAATGCAAATAGAGCACCATGTGTTCCCGGGAATTTAAATGCTACCGCAACAGTAGCGTACACTAGCAACAGCGACAGTTTGTATACCAACACTGCAAACAATGGATTATGGTGTCACACCCATTTACATGCATTTTGCAAGCATTAAACACAGTTGTAAAACGCATGTAAAAAAATAACAGTGGGTACGAGGGCTTATACCTCACAAGTCAGCAACACATTTCTGGAAGATGCATTCACTTATATCAATACTTTTCAATACTTCTTTTGTTTTCCCAGTCCTGCCTGTAACCCAAACATTACTACAGTGAAATGTTCAACCATAAGAATAAAGTTGACAGAAACAAAGTTTTATAAATTAAAGTTTTTTTTATTTAATATCAATAAACTGTGTTTAATTATAAAAAAGGTTTCATCAGTACAAAATGTGGCAGATAAAAAAATATAAATACCAGTGTACCTTTGAAATGTAAACATTCTTTGTAAGGATTATGTATATAAAAAAAAAAAAATATAGAAAAAAATGCATTCAACTGACACCTGTCAATAGACATAAATAGGAGTTTTTTGGCCTCCACCTGTCCACGGCTGGCTTCCACAACTAGCCATTGTATCACTTGACAACTGCTCACTATTAATCTGGGCTCTCATGAAAGGCAGTTGTTTAAGAGTCATATTAACAGGTGCTCAAGAGCTCTGTAAACACAATTGTTATTTGGTAACTGCAACCAGCTCTCGTTTTCCTGATCATTGTTAATGGTGCAGGCATTACAAATTGTCTTTGTGCTGCGGCCAAACAGCTGCCCTTTAAGTGTGATATTATTATTGCATAGTAACACCTTTTGCTTAAAGTACTCATTTTGCGTATATTTATATATATATATACAATCACAAAAATAAGAACGCATTTTATAACACTTTCAATCTGTCCTTCATAAAATAGAGGAATTAGCCTTTTACTGCTTCCACAAAAATATAAGAATTTTCTTTCTTGCTGGTTTAAGGTTTGCAAATCACAGGGTTTCATCATTTTAAAATACTTTCAATACCGCCATCTTATTGCTTTTTTTTTTTCCTTTCTCTAACTGAATGAACAAAACAGTTAAGTGTACACACATATAAAATGTATTTTGTTCCCTGTGATACTGCAATAAGGCTCTGGAACACAGAAAGCTCATTTCAGTCACTAAGAGCATTTATATAAAAGTGTGATAGGTCCCCTCAGAACCACATGAGTTGGGTGCACTGGCTACACATAGCCAAAGCATAATCTGGGAAGAGAATGACCTTCTGGAGTATCAGTCAATTGTGCACAAATTAGTGATCAGTGGTTCCCAGAACATCCCGTCTCCTCGTGCTTGTGAAGAAGTGACATGCGGGAGAAAGTCCTGGAGCAGGTTTTGCACTGATACTTCTTAACATCTGAATGAGTCTGCAGATGGGCTCTTAGGTTAGAGCGGTCAGCGAAGGCCCGGTTGCAATGAGTACAGGAAAATGGCTTCTCACCTGTAAGCAAACAAAAAATGTTTTTAATAGTCAATTAAGTAATAAGATGCAATAGACATCACACTTTTTCCTGTGTGCGCACAAAACAACACCAGTCGCCACCCCACGCTTAATGTAACCAGGGGGATTTGGTGTTGGGTATACAAGGGTGTGCATGCTTTAAATTGGGAAGAATAGTACCTAATTAAATTGGCACTAAGCCTTTGTATAAAATGCTAATATCCATCCTGAATTTATTTATTAAGCTCAGGGTAGTGTCTAGTAGCCATTTAGCTAACACAATTAATGCCTTTGAGTTTCTTTTGCATAGCCCTTAGCACTTGAAGAGGGTGTGAAATTAAACCCATAGAACACACAACAATCAGACTGTCCCTGTGGTTGGGATAAAGGATTTGGTACATTGTGAATGTGATCCTTACTAGGAACACAAGCCGGGCTGGCAGCTGGGAGTGTATTGCCCGTCCTTGCAACTGTACTGTAACAGGTGCAATGCACAGCCCTTCCTGTGCCCACCCTTAACATCAGTCTGTCTCACTTAAATAAAGGAAATTAGTGATGCTGAAATAATTCACTTGTACATTGGCTTTTGTCATTTCAGTTATCCTATAGGTGTTTAATTTCCCCTGCATATTATTTATTATAGGCAAATCCCAAATGTACACCCACCAGACATAAAATAAATCCACCTGCATTTGTATCATACTACATAGTGTACAGTATATAGTAACTCCATAACATGCCAAAATTAAACAGAGCTGTTTACTACCCTGTACAGATGCCTCCTTACCTGTGTGTGTTCTGATATGTCCCTGCAGAAGCCAAGGTCTTGAGAAAGCTTTGCCACAGATCTTGCAGACACAGGGAAGTGTGTGGCTCCTGATATGCATCTTCAGGGCCCCTAAACTGACATATTCCTTCTCGCAGTATTTGCAGCTGAAAGATTTTCTGCTTTGTGAGTCACAGTGCAGCTGCTTGTGTTTAGACAGTCCAGCAAAGGTAGAATAAGACTTCGTACATTGGTTACAGTGGAACTTCTCCGCTTCTGTGGCTGAAGAGGCTGGGCTAGGGGGGTCTGATGTTTTCCCCTCATCGTCCTCGCTGGAGAAAGAGGTGAGATCTAGGGGTTTGGAGTCTTCGCTAGATGTGGAGATCGGAGATTTACTGTAGTCGGGCTCAGTGGTAAAGAACGTTGTAAGTAGCCCGGTATCCCAGACAAGAGGGGGGAAGTAGGCTCCGGTGCTGAGGATCTCTGACTGTGGTATCACAGGGATGGGGTACTTGTCATATAGGAATGGTGAGATATACACTGCGAGAGATAGAAAAAACACTTACATTAGAGTTTCACCATTTACTGTAGATCGTCTTATGTAAGATTAGCATTGCAGATAAGCTATAAAGATAATGAGATTTAAACGTTACATTCAC